>NC_141536.1:144014164-144165553 GCF_021556685.1 Rattus norvegicus
ATGAAAGAGACAAGCTCCCTCCCCTAACACAGGTACAGGGGTAGCCCCTCAGGAGAGGAGTGCCAAGTACAGAGGATAGAAGGTCTCTTGAGTGAAGCCCAGAACATGTCTTCACACAGGGTAGGGGTTGTCCAGGACTGCCACTCCTGCTGCCACACCTCCATCTGCATGTTCAATGGCTTTGGTTCGAAGCAGATGCCCCACATGCTTGTTCATCACAAGTGTTGTTCCCTGTCTGTAGAAATGAAGTCAGGAGACATAACATTAGAAACCTAGGCCCTCCTCTGGTCCCAGCTGACCAGCAGGTTGGAAGGGGCTACATTTAAGAAATGCTCGGATTTTAGAATCACATTTGGAGTTGCTTCCTAACTTGGAAATTATTAACTCTGCAGCTTCTTAACCTTCCTAAAAATGTCCTTAATTTAAAATTGAGAAATCCCTCTTATATTACAGGATGGTGGTGCAGATTAAATAAATCGAGAAAAGCTTATAGTATGACTCAGATGCACATCTATGTTCTGAGCTATTCGTTTCCTTTCACTCTCTTTCAGGGTGCCTGTGCTGGCGATGGGAGTAGGGGTGGGAAGGGTAGCAGGCAGAATGCTGCAAGTGGTTAGGGCGGGGAAAGGCTGTGGTAGAGGGCATGGCATGGTGGCATCTGGTTGTCTTTATACTTTGCCCTGACCTTGAAGTATTTTTCAGACAGTTGTATTAGGGCTTTGTTCCTTACCAACTCCAAAGTCCTCTCTTCTTTTCTTTCTGTCTTTCTTCTCTTTTTGAAACAGGGTCTCACTGTGTAGCCTTGGCTGTTCAGGTACTTGCTAGCCTTTACCTCATCGAGCTCTATCTGCCTGTCTTGCCTCATAAGAAGCTACTCAGCATTTCAAAGCCACTAAATACCTTCCTCTCTCTCATCTTTCTCTGGAATCCTTATTGGCTTTAGAGCTGGACTCAGACTTTCATACTTCCTGGAGTCTCGGCCATCTTTTCTCAATCTTTTTGGTACTACCTGGAATTTCCTTTACAGCTATAAACCATGTCTCTTCCAGGATTTACTATGTTAGTGCCGGGGGCTGGTTAAGTCTTGGATCCTTGGCCTTATTTAACAGGCAGGGAAACAGATAATAAAACTAGGACTGAAACTGAATCCTGTGGCTCATGGCTCTACACCAAGGCTCATTCAGTGCTTTCTCAGTTGGCACTCGTGTAGGGATGTAGTAGAAGAAGGTGCTCCTGACTGACTTACCTGACATAGACTCCAAAAATACCCAGCTCCGAGATGCACTGGACCACTTGGGCAGGGCTGCCAGGCCGTAGTAAGCAATTCCTAAAAGGCTCAGGTTCAATCTTCTCCATGAGGATGTAGGAGGCTCTCTCCTCGCTGTCTTTCAGCTGCTCCAGAGCGTGTACCATTTCCTCCCCATAGAAGTTATTACCTGCAATTAAACTGGCCAGTCATACAGAGCACATGTGGCTTCTGAGAAGGAAAGAACACCTTGACAAGAGAGCCCTATACAAGTGGACACCCTGTCACCACACTGTTCTCTGTTCTGCCTGGTTTGCCCCATCTATGGATGTTTTTCCTCAGCCACCATTAATGGTTCCTTCTCTTGGGAATGTTGGGGTTCCTTGGGCCTGAGGAGATCTCTCAGTCTGTAAAGTATTTGTTGTGTAAACACAAAAGACCTAAGTTCTGATCCTCAGCACCCACGTAGAGCTGGGTGTGGGTAAATGTGTCTGTAACACTCTCCTAGTGCTGGGGAAGCGGGAGGTGGAGACAGGTGGATCTCCAGAGCTTGCCCACTAGCCACTAGTCTAGTCAGTTGGTGAGTTTCAGGATCAGTGACAGACTATGGTTTTTTTTTTGTTTTTTTTTTTTTCACTTTTCTTTTTTTCGGAGCTGGGGACCGAACCCAGGGCCTTGCACTTGCTAGGCAAGCGCTCTACCACGGAGCTAAATCCCCAACCCCCAGACTATGTTTTATAATATGGCAGAAAGCAATAGAGTAAGACAGCAGATGTGACTGTGGGTACACACAGGCGCGCGCGCACACACACACACACACACACACACACACACACACACACACACACACAGGTTGAGTTTCTTTAGGAATTCTCTACCTTTGCTCTGCCCTCTACTTCCTGTTCCTAAGGCTTCATCTATACTGTATATGTTAACTCCCAAATCTTTTAACTCATGTCCTTTATTCTAGACATCATAAGCATGTACAAATCCCTAATGATTTAGCTCAGTGGTAGAGCATTTGCCTAGCAAGCGCAAGGCCCTGAGTTCAGTCCCCAGCTCTGGAAAACAAACAAACAAACAAACAAACAACAAACAAACAAATCCCTAATGCAAACTTAACATACACACATGGGATATCTGTTTCTGCTAGAACTTACTTCTCCGGAACTTGCTACTCCTGCTAAGATGAAAGGCATCCCTGAGTCCATTTAAGGTCACTCTCATTATGTCACCTTAGTTAGCTTACCTATGTTACCAACTCAGAAATGTGTCATAACCCTAGTCTGGGCCTCTACATGGGTCTTCTTGACAATGGTATCAGCCTTCTTCCATGGTCTCTGTCACAAATACTCTTCTCATTCCAGGAACCCTATAAAGGCTGAAGCACTAAACTTTGAAAGTTTCCATCACTTCTAAACTTATTTAGATCCTGAATAGTTCGTGTATTCCTTCCCTGTTGAAACGCTAATGGCTTCCTACCTCACTTATGATAAAATACAGTTTATAACATATATGTCTGTGTGTGTGTGTGTGTGTGTGTGTGTGTGTGTGTACACATGCACACAAACATTCATGCATATGCAAGTGGAGGCAGAAGCCAATATTGAGGTATCTTCTTCAATGGCCCTCTACCTTATTTTTTGAGACAGGGTCTCTCACTGAACCTGGAGCCCACTGTTTCAGCTAGACTGGCTAGCCAGTGAGCCCTCAGGATCTGCCTTTTTCTGCCCTCCACTCCAAGTCCCAGAGAGGTACAGATGCTTGCTATCATGCTTGGCTTTCATGTGAGGGTGAAGATCCAGTGCTTGCATAGTAATCACTTTTTGACTAAGCCATCTTCCCAATTCCACAGTCCTGCCATCTCCAGCCCTAGCCTCACCGTTTCTCAACAGTCTAGCCTGTGTTTTTACGGCCCAGTGCTTTAGAATGATCTTCCCCATTTTCTGCTTACAAGAATCCCATCTGTCCCAAGACCCAAGTGGAAAGTTAAGTCTGTAAGGTAGACAAGATCCCGTCCTCCAGGAGTTTCACAGTAAACAGGGACCCAACCAACTCTTCTCTTGGACTTCCCAGTGTGCACCTGTGTCATTTCCCTATAGTTTACCCACAGGTACCTCAAAACTCAGCTTGTCAAAACTCTGCAGCAGTTAATCAGAACCCCTTACAGTCCACAGTGCTCTGTTTCAGGGTGCTGGGTGACATGCTCCATGCTGGGCTCTGAACGGCTTTCTCTTACAACCACTAAGCCTGGGACTGAATCCACATCCAGTGCCAATAACTGACAACAACCCTTGACTGAGCAGCTCCACAGAGGAGACCCACCTACCTCCGCCCTCTCTTTGGGGCTTCAGCACAAAGTGGCTAGGGGCAGCAAGGGCCTCAGCGACAGCCTGGTCCCCTTCTTCACCCTGACAGGAGGCAGAAAGTAGTCACTAGAATTCAGGCTACAGATCCTGCTGGCCATGCAAAGTGACATCAGGGGAGGGACAGAAGGGGAAACAACCATAAATTCCTTTAGGCTAGACACTTCAATCTAGATGTGACCCTTAACTCCCTTGTAGCACTGAACACCAAACAGGCTTTCAGTACTGCAGCAAAGGCCTGGAAACGGGCTACAGATAGCCCCTAATTCTCTCTACACTTCAGTCATTTCCTCTGGTTTTCATCCCTATCATCACCATTGCTGAAGGAGTTTGCAATGGATTGTAGCCCCCCCCACCCCAGGTTTTAACTCCTGCTGTGGTAGTTTGAATATGCTTGGCCCAGGCAGTGTCACTATTAGGAAGTGTGGCCTTGTTGGAGGAAGTGTGTCACTGTGGGGGTGGGCTTTGAGACCCTCCTCCTAGCTGCCCCTGAACCAGTCTCCTCCGGGCTGCCTTGGATCAAGGTGTATAACTCTCAGCTCCTCCTGCGTGCCTGCCTGGACTCTGCCATGCTCCTGCCTTGATGATAATGGACTGAACCTCTGAACCTGTAAGCCAGCTCCAATTAAATGTTGTCTTTTATAAGAGTTGCCTTAGTCGTGGTGTCTGCTCACAGCAGTAAAACCCTAACGTAGACACCTGCCCTCAGGCTCAGGGGTCCTCCAGAGCACCAACGATGTGAGCCATTTGCCAACCATAGTGCCAGCTGTGCTGCACCCTCCCCAACACATTTGTGCCCAGGTCTCTGTTGTGTGGTAGGAAAAACACCACATACCATGTCCAGTGAATAGAGGCCAGCAAAGGTGGCACGGAGGCGGGCCACAGCCTCGGGCTGGCCCGGGAGCAGCGCTTCCAGCAGGCCCACCCTGCTCAGTTCCTGCTGCACCTTCTTAGTGCCAGCCAGCTGTGTGGCAATGTCGGGACACTTGGCAGCACATGATCTCTCTAGCAGCAGGCGAGCTTCCCAGTTCTGCAGAGGCAATCAGAGCACAGAGCCTTGAGTGAGTAGGTGCCAGACACTGTGCCCTTTCGGTCTTCGAGCTGGCTATCACTACAGCATCCATAGGAGGCAGGTACGACCTCTCAGTCTGCAGGGTGCTAGCCAGCCTTTAGGGGATTTGTGGTCTAGCAAACTAATGCAGGGTCATAATTGAATGGTAAATTACTACAAGGAATTGTCTTTGGGGAGAAGGAACAGGCTCTCACTGTGTAGCTCTGTCTGTCCTGAAACTTGCTATATAGACCAGGCTGGCCTCAACCTCACAGAGATCTACAACTGTCTCCTGAGGGCTGGCTAGGATCACCGCATCCAAAAGAAAAGACATTTTATGAGGGTAAGGAAAAACTAGTGAGCTCCTCTTCCCTCCCCTCCTCCTTCTCCCCTACCTCTCTTTCCCTCCCTCCCTCTCTCCTCCAACCACCCTCTCTTTTGAGTCTCACTTGGTAGGCATGCTGGCCTGTAACTCCCGAGATAGCCTAGGCTGCCTTCCTGCCTTGGCCTTCAGAATACTAGATTCTTCATTTCTCAGCGGGATCTGGTTATGGAACCCAGGGTGTTCTGGATTTTGCAATTCTCCTGCCTCAGCCTCCTGCATGCAGGGATTTATAAATAGTGCCACCACACCTGGCTGGGCGAGGTTTGAAGAGTATGGGATACTTGATTATAAGCTGAGCTTTTCACTGTGCTCCAGAGAAAACCCAACACATAAAAATCTAGTTAACCATATACTCTTTAGCCTTTTATCACTCCTTCCCATCCCTGTAAGACCCCATAAGACTGACTCCCCTAGGTTTCTCATCTCATGCCGCTGCTTCCAGCTGCTCTCCCTAAGCCCTAACCCCCGAATTCTAGCCACACAAGACTGTAATTACGGACATCGCATTCCTTCTCATTCTAGTCTTTTATTTACTGTTTTCTCTGCCTTTTAACTTTCCAAGGATAGCTACAGCCTTCTCATCCTCAAGTCTTGGTGCAGTCATCTTTCCTCTGACCAGTGTGGGTTTTTCCATAACCCTCTCTCTCTCCATCCTGTTCTCTCAGTCAGAGCCAATTACCTCTCAACTAGGGTTTCCCTCAAGCTGAGTACAGTATTCCATATTTGTAATGCTAATACTCGTGAGGCAGTAGGGTTCTGAGTACAAAGCCAGTCAGAGTTATAATAGTGAGTACCATCGTGCCTGGGCTATAGAATAAGCCCAAATGAGTTTGTCTCAATGAACATAACAAAACCAAAACTGAAAAACATAATTTTTCTCTTCTTTCTTATGTTCATCTCCCTGCCCAGGCTGTGTATCCACCGTAAGAACCAGACCCTTGGGTTTGCCTTTTTTTCTGTTACATCCTCACAGAAATGCAGTTTCCAACATTTCACAGGTACACAGTATCTGTTATTGTTGCTCAGTGAGGTGAACTTTGAATAATATCCTGACAATAGGCAGTCTGACTGGTGGAGCTCACTGGAGAATGGGCCCTGTGGCAGATGGATCAGGTAAACAAAGATCTGCAGGTGGCTAATCACAGGTTGAATAGTCTTATTGTTTTAGGAGCTTAGAATATAAGAGAGGGAAACATCAGAGGATTGAGCTCCCAGCTCTGGTCCCCATTCTCAGGCACTGGGGAGAAAGTTGTCCTTGCCACATCACTGACACCTGTCCACAGCCAGATCAAGGTTAAAGCCTAATGCACACGCCCTGCCTCCACCCAATGCTGTCCACTGATCTTTACCAGTCATCGCAGTCAGCTAACTACCTGCTGACTGGGCAGTCATAGAGGCCCAGAACACAAGACTTTTAGAAAGATATCTTGTAGAAGCAGAAAAATCAAAACTCAAACAAGAGTTTAGAAGAGTCATCCAACAAGTCACAAAGCCTGTAGCTGTATGTCCGTGTTCCAAATGCAGGCAGATGAGCTGCTCTCTACCACTTCCCTTCCTTTACTAGCTCACCCTCTCCTCTTAGGAGTTTATTTTAAACTGCTCCTCTGCCTCCCTGTCTGAGACTTGGATCCATTTTCCCAACAGACAGTTTCCCTCTTCTCTAGTTAGCAAGTTTCCAGCACTAGCCATGTCTCTGGACAAAAGGACTTTCCCTAGGGCTATCCTTCAGTAGGACGGTCCCCACAGAGCTCAACCCCAAAGAACCCTAAGTGAACTATAAATCTCACAGGGGTCCCTTCATTTTCAAGCATAGCTCCTGTTTTCAGAAGCTGAGATCCAGGAGGGGCTGGGAAAGCTAGTAAAGTCCTGACTCTCAGCTCACAACCCAGGGTGTTTCCTCGCTTCTTTTGTTAAGTATTTTTTTAAAAGGCTTACTTTTATTGTACATGTATTAGTGTTATTCTGCATGCATGTATGTGCACTGTGTGTGTGCCTGGCACCTGTGGAGGCCAGAAGGAGGCACTGGATTCCTGGAACTGGAGTTACAGATGGTTGTACACTGCTATGTGGGTTGGGAACCAAACCTGGGTCCTCTATAAGAGCAGTAAGTATTCTTAACTGCTGAGTCTCTCTCTAGCCCTACCTTCCTTTCTGCCTTCCTTCCTTTTTTCTTTCCTTCTTTCTTTTTTAAGCCCATGAAAGCCAGGTTTTTAATGCCTTTCCTCCATGGTATAGGTGTTAACCTCAGAAGAGAGGAATGGCATATTCAGAATACATCATCCTGAGAGTCAGAAATCCTAGGATATTCTTGTGAGATTTTAGACAAGCCTCTGCATGGCTCCAAACTTAGTTTTCTCATCCATGTAATGGGGATAATTATAAGTCTCACATGCTAGTTGTAAGAGTTAAACAAAATGTGTAGAAAGTAAGTTTTGAAACTACACAGTAATTAGCAGGATGAGGTAATATTGATTGCCATGAATATAAATGAGAACGTGATCAAAGAAACAAAACCTTTCTGATTCAGATAAAGGAGAGGTAAAGAACATGAAAGTGGTCAGAGAAGCTGGGCGTGATAACTCAAACCTATACTGTCAGCACTTGGAAGGCTGAGGTAGGAGACAGCCACTCATTTGAGACTACACTGAGTTTCAGGTCAGCCTGGAAGGAAGACCTTGTTCCTCCCTACCCTCCCCCGCCAAAAAAAAGCCACAGAAAAGAACAAACAAAAGTAGGTGGGTAGGTGGGTGGCTGGCCGGGAACTAGCTTGCACAGCTAGTGAGAGCTGGCTGTACCTATCTCTTCCCAGATCTTTGGTCCGAGTGGTTAAACTGAGTAGTTCAACATTATACAATGGAAGGTAACAGTGCTATACCCTGGGGCTCTTCCTCTTAGAAAGATGCTTGTTAAACAAACATTTGCCAACACATATCCAGAAAATGTATAAATGGCTAAAACACTGCAGATAGATTCCTGAAGATTCAGATCCTAGAGATCTTGTAAAATGAGAGTTTAAAAAATACAAAATTTTTAAGGAGTCAGTGGGAAGAAGCAAGGCATCTCCGGCAGCAGCCCCGTGAGAGGGAGGGGAAGCACGGTGGTGACGCCTGAGCTGGGTCTCTGAGGCTCTGCTGGCTCCCTGGAGGCGCAGAACGGTCTGAGAGAAAACACCAACCTGTGCGTTATACTGACTGGGCATGTAGCCATCTCGGAAGTAAACCACAGCAACTTCCTGGTCCTCCCTGCAACACAGGATGAAAAGAAAGCTTCTGAAGACAATTATTACTGACGTGTGGCAGGGGGCTCATTAGAATGAGTGACAAGAGAAACCCACTACTTGTCTTAAAGGCAGAGGTGTGCCATACACAGTGCTTTAGAACATTCTGGGTCTAAAGTTATTTTATTTAGGAGGTTAGCATACATAAAACTAAAACATGTATCCAAAGTTTTGAGTGAAAGAATTGTATTGCCATGATTAGCAAACAGAATTGCACTGTGTACTTCTACTGCTTAAAGTAGCAGAAACCAGACTAAGATTTCGTAAACTGTTGGTGGTGGGGATGTGCAAAAATTTGACTCTAAGATAACTTCTTCCCTTGCCCTCAGCCTATTTCCTATTATCTAGTTTATCTAAAAAGTAAGCTAGCTACTTGGTTTTGTTATGATAACAGCATGTTTGGAAATACCTGAAGTGAGGTTGGGAAAGTCTGCAGAGGCTCTTAACTTTTTTGTTACTTCGTTTTTTTGAGACAGTGCCCCATCATCCCAGGCTGACCTTGAACTCACTTTGTACCTGAGAATGACCCCGAGTCCCTGGGAGAATGTACTCCCAGCACCAGGACTATAAATGTGGGCCATCATACCTGGCTACAGTCTTTTGTCTTCAGACAGGATCTCATTGTGTACTTTTCTATGTGCCTAGAACCTTCTGGAACCTGGAAACAGGCTGGCCTAGAACTCCAAGATCTGCCTGCCTTTGTCACTGGAGTGTTGAGACTAATGGCATGTGCCACCATGTGGAGCCCCAGCTAGGTCTAACTATGTAAGCTATGATTCAATCCAAATATGTGGTATTAAAGCTACAGTGTGATGGCCCATGGGAAAAACAGTAGGGCCTGTCTTAGGAGACAAACCCAGGCTGTAGTGGAGAGTGGCAACCAGATAGGGGAAGATGGGCCTGCCTCCCTGCTTGTTTTGACTAGTCACAAAGATGGGCAAGAAAACTTTTAGAACCTCAGGGTTCTCTATGAAAAACTAAGGTTATCTCTAAGAATGATGTTCTTATCCAGAAGAGCAACGGCTCTGATATATTCCTTTAGAAACAGAGTTAGGCGTTTCTAAAATTTCTTGGGAGGATGAGATATTTCAAAAATTAGGAGAAAAGAAAACAGGCTATTGTATTCCCAGAAGAAAAGTTCTTTGGTGGTAGGAGGTGTCAAGAGAGGCTCTTAATCTAGCTGTCTAGTGGCTCCTTGGGGATGCTTACATAAACAGCCTTCGGTTTTGGTCTAGAGAACCCCTTTCAGAGACATCTTCAAATCTTCGGCGGATTACATGGATCTTCCTGGGAACGGTGAGAATCAGGTTAATAGATGTGTGTTCTGAATGGGCCTCTCTCCTGGGGCCGCAGCCAAGGGTCTCCTCCTTCCTTTACCTGTCTAGCAGCTCGTTCTCTATGGCACGCTGGTCAAATATGTTCCTTTCCTTCTCCTGAGCAATCAGTAGCACCACGGCACTGCGGGAAGAGCACAGGTGAGCCAGGCCTGCTGCTGAGCTGTGCCGCTCCCTTCAGAGAGGTGAGAACGCATAGCTCTGCTGATGCGGGCTGTAATCCCAGCCCTTGGGGTTGGGGCCAGGGCAAGAAGATGGTGAATCTGAGGCCAGTCCTACAGAAAGGAGAGACTGAGGAGATGGCTCAGTCAATAAAGTGCCGGCCGTGCAAGCAGAAGGACCTGAGCTCGAGCTCCAGAATCCACTTAAAAGGAAGCCAGCTGTGCCACACGTCTGTCACCCATCCCTGGGGAGGCAGAGACAGGAGCGTCCCTGGGGCTTGCTGGCCAGCCAGTCTAGCCAAATTGGTGAACTCCAAGTTCAATGAGAGACTGTCTCAAAACAGATGGAAAGAAACTGAAGAAGACACTAGATGTTGAGTTGGCCTGCGCATACATGTACACACAAGACAGACAGACAGACAGAATATACCTTCCCTGCAAGAACAGATGCTGCCTCAAGTTAGAATTGCCTGAAGCGGGGCTGGGGATTTAGCTCAGTGGTAGAGCGCTTACCTAGGAAGCGCAAGGCCCTGGGTTCGGTCCCCAGCTCCGGAAAAAAAGAACCAAAAAAAAAAAAAGAATTGCCTGAAGCAACAATACATTTCTTGAAACTAGGAAACGTCGTGGGGGGACGGAGGCATCTCTGTTCTCTAATGGTAGATGGAATGCTGTAATGACGTCAGATTTCTGTACAACTTAAAATGCAGATTTAAGACCATCTAACCATACCCACTTTCCTTTCCCCTAGAAGATAACTTGGGCCATGGGTGATGGTGCATTCTTTGATCCCAGGACTCAGGTGAAAACTAGAGAATTGGGTGTTTAAGACTGGCCCAAGGCCCTGTGTTTGGTCCCCAGCTCCAAAAAAAAAAAAGAAAAAAGAAAAAGAAAAAAAAAAAAAAAAAAAAAAAAGACTGGCCTGGGCTACTGGAGACCCTATCTTAGAACAAACAACAAAAAATATAACAGCATGATTCAAAAATCTGTCTGGAGAATAAGCAGGGAGGAGTGTAATGACTCCGTGGCCAGGCTGTAAAGGACAGAATCATGGAGAGTGGAGCTCTTACATGAAAAACAAAGGAGGCAAGTGGAACTCCACAGGGCAACTACAAACAAGTGTCTCTTGGGACCTCAGCAGCTCTGTAATGTCCACAGGGCCACATTTGGTCTCATGGTAGTAATGGGATCACTAAGGCTTGCTGGGCCTGTTTCTCTCTGTTCATCCAATAGTTTCTGAAAGAAGCTAGAGCTTGAACACTCAAGAAAAAGCTTACACCAGTTAAGCTGTGTTCAGTGTTTGAAACATAAGCCCTTTTCCCCTCCCAAACTAGAAATTATAAGACCAGTGTTTTACAGTGTTAAATTCCCTCTCTGCTAGAGCTGCTGTTTTATGCTGGTGGATTCTTGCTAGGTCATCTGGAAGTGCAGACTTTGGCTTAGAATGCTACGTATTTCTCACCTCCTATATCAGCCTCTTCCTTCTCTGCTTCTTCCAACCTTAGCTGAACCTCTTGTCTAAACTGCATTCGCCTGACTTCTTTCTACTTGGCTGAATACTCTTCCAGCCTGCTTCAAGTCAAAAGGACAGATAGGCCATTTAAACTGAAAAGTGACTTTAAACTAGCTCTGTAAGACAAAGTGGAGGTGGTTTCTTATACGCCATCTTGCCTTGAGAGACCCCAGGGCCAAAGACCTTGCTCTTCTTTGTCCTCTGAACTACTCTGCTCATGGGTAGGCGCTGAGGGGGCAGGGTGGCACCTGGCCCAGGATGGCTCACCTCCAAGAAGAGGCAAAGGAGGAAGCCTGGAGGCTGGAGGTTAAAATGGAATTGCATACTCTGGCTCATTAAGTCAGCCTTTCCACTTGCCAAACAGTGGAAGCCAGATTCAGAAAACACATTCTACCCTACCGCCTTCAGTTCTGAGAAGTCTGCACTGTGCAAGACTCGGAAAGTCATCAGGTGAGGAAGGTGAACTGGAAATAGCATGCTGGCTGGGAGAGCGGACCCAACAATCTTAGTCCTGACTCTGCCAGGGTCTTGTGGTGTGTGTGTCCTTGAGCGGGTCAGTCAACTTCTTTCCCTGAGCCTTAATTGACTCGTCTATGAAATAGAAGTGTTAATCAGATCTGATGTCCCAACATTTAATATCAATAACCAACCTTATTCTTCTCATTTTAACTACAGGCCCTGTTTTTCTGTTGTTGTCTAAGGATTTTTATTTATGCGTACATGATTTTGTAGTTATATGCCTCATGTATGTAGAAGCCAGAAGAGGGCATCTGATTCCCTGATCACAGGTAGTTGTGAGCGACCCTATGTGGGTCCTGGGAGTCAAACTCAGGTCCTCTGGAAGGTCAGAAAGCACTCTTACTCTCTGAGCATCTCTCCAGCTCCAGACTCTACGTTTGAAAGCATTTGTCTAAACTGAATTCATAATTTTACAGATGGTAAATTGAACTCGGGTCCTTTACATGAACAACAAAAGCTCGAAACCAATCCGCTAGCCTAGCTGAAATCGTAATTTTATAATCAGGACTGGTGGTTATGTCCCTACTTGGGAGGCCAAAGCAGAAGGATTGTCATGAGTTCAAGGCCAATGTAGGCTATATAACAAGACCCTGTCTCTAAAGACCCTGGGATGTAGCTGAGCGACAGAGGACTCTCCTGGCACACAAGGCCCTACATTTGACCCTCAGCATGACAAAAAGGTTTTTAAAAAAGCAAACAGAATTATAATTTAATTTTCAGATTTATTAGAAATTTCTGGGTTGATTTTTTTCTACTGTTTTGTTTTGTTTTGTTTAGTTTTGTTTTGAGACAGAGTCTTGCTATGTATCCCAGGTATTATATTCACTACATAGCTCATAGCTCAGACTGGCCTTGAACTTAAGGTCATTCTGCTGTCTCAGCTTCCTGAGTTCTAGAATTACAGGTGTGGTTTTTATTTTTGAGTCGGGATCTTGATATGTAGCCTGGGCTGTCCTGGAACTTGCTATGTTGACCAGGCTGGCCTTGCATGCATAGAGACCCGCCTGCCCCTGCCCCTTGAGTACTGAGACAAAAGGTATGTGTTGTCCTGCCCAGCTCAAGGAAAACAATCTCAGAGAAAAGAGAAGACCCACTAAGGTCATGTGCTTGTTCAGCAGAAGAGCCTTACCACTCTCACAGTGCGTAAAACCAGTCCCTGCTCAGAGGCCACAGAGCCCATCACCACCAGGGCCTGACTCTGGGCATACAAATGTTCCCCCCCACACACTACTCTTGGCCTGGCAGGGTTTTCCATCTGCAGTTTCTCAGGTGACCCATCCCCTGACTTCACTTTCTTAAAATGGAAGCTGGTGAAGAATTCTACTTGACACACTGTTTGTCCCACTTGTAAATGCTCAGAATTTGAGGCTTCTTGGAACTTAGTGGGGCTTAGCAAGCCCAGAAAGGCACACTTGGAGGCAAGAGTGTCATTGTATGTAAACACTAAGTTCCACTACCAGCCCACCATCACTGTGCCTCTCTGAACCCCGGTTCCTTTTTCTGTGAATCAGGGAGGGACAGCACTGCCTCAGTGGAAATGTCCTGAGACCCTGCATGGAAAGCCCTCAGTGCTCACCAGAGCATAACTCAGTTCCACACGGACACGGAACAGCTGCTAGCTGTGGCCTCTCAACCATCTTGAGACACTTACCTAGCATCTTCACACATCTGGAACATGGTTGAGAAGTAGGAAGAAAGCAAAAAAAACAAAAACAAAAACACTCTAAGCAGTTAAAATGGACACCATAAAATTCTCAGATCAAAGAGGTCCTCACACTCTTCACACACGGTTACAGTAACCAGGATCCCTGATTTCCCCCAGAACCACAGCAAACTAGAAAGCAAAGGGACAGAAGCAGAGGATTCCTATTTCAAGTGTGCTGACAGCAGGAAAATGTAAAAGGAGACGTTTAAGAAGCCAACTGGGAGCATTACAGAGGTAGGGATGGGAACTCCATGCCAGCGGCACGGGCGCTTCCTAACTGTGTGGCCCTGTGCGCTTAGCACGATGCAATCACTGTCCGTCATCACCATCATCACGATGACTTCCATGCAACCAGGAAACCTTAACTTATAGGCAGCGTCTCTTATTTTAGAAGAAAACCCCAAACTCCACTAAAGTATTTTTGGCATTTAAAAGTGTGTGTCTCCATTCCTAGAAACACCCCTTCATCCCCTGATGATGAGTAGCAAAGGAGAGAGAAGCTGCCACCTTTCCACATTCTTACTTGGCTGAGCCATAGAGCTCCCAGGCTTTGGCGATCCCCAGGGCCAGTCCCTTGCTGGGGTTGTTGGACAGGATCTTGGAAGCTTCGTTGGTCTTATTCAGGACATTGAGAACATGTCTGTTGGAAGAGAGATGGCTGCTCAGTAACTGGATGGACCAGAGTGCCCTTCTGCCCATGACCTCACAGATACATATAGGAGCACTACTATGAAACCCAGCCAAGTGCTGAAAAGTACCTCACAGCCATTCCTGGAGTATCCTGCAGCCAGGATATCCTGAGTCCTCACTTACATGCACTCCCAGAAGTCCCAAGACCCTGTGAGGCCATTTCACCCCAACTCAGTTCTTAAGGGAGTCGGAGCCCCTTATGTTGGGCCTCCAGGTGCTATATGGAACCCATATGGAATCACAGTGACCCGAGCACCCCGGATGGCTAGGAAACTACAACTATGGCCCAGCCCTCAGAAGCTCCTCAAGCCCCCTCTGCTTTGGATTCAGATGCTTCCAGGCATCAGGTACGTCAGGACCTTCCTATCAGAGGCCCCTCAAGGCATCACTTTCCTTGCCTGGAGCGTTAATGTGCACAGGGAGGGGCAGGACTAATATGCCATGAGGGCCCTTCTTTCTCTGATATATAATCGACCTGATTTCAAGTGGAAAACTACTATGAGGAGAAAACGGAGATGTGAGAACCGCATGACTCAGGGCCCGGGAAGGAACAGTCACGGTGGCTATTGGTCCATTGAGCTCCTCCCCACAACTGCGCTCCGTACAGACTGCCCTAGGAACCCACCGGTGCACAGCCGGAGTCCGGGAGGCCAGGCCCCCAAAGCTGGCAGAGATAGTGTTGATCTCAATCTGTTTCAGGGCTTTGGAGCCGTCTGCGCTGCACTGGAACATGTAATCTGAACGATTGAGGCCCAGGAACACAGTCTGTGGAAAGAACTGAAGGCTGAGGACACTGGCCCAAGGGCTGACTCTGGGGTCGAGCCACATGGTACTCTACAGAGCTAAGGAGAACTAATATTCCCAAACCCAGAAGGATCATCCCAGGACTGGTCATGCACAGGCCCAGTAGCGACTGGTCAGAGGTAGATTCCTATGAGATCAAGACTGAGGCCAATTCTTCTAGTAAAAATAAAACAAAAGCAAATCCACCAGCAATAAAAGAGACAAGTCCTGGACAAAGGAGGGCTAGCGCTGGTTACCTGGGCTATGCCCTCTTTCAGGACTTGCTTGTAGATATCAAAGAGACGGGCAGTATACTCATCCTTTTTGATGGTGCTAGAGGAGGAAAGAGAACATTGTCTAGGCTATGTGAGACCCTCCAGGTCAGGGAGTCCCACTCCACCTACTGACTCCCAGGCCCTTTCTGGGTCTTGAATACCCATTCTGACCTAAGAGAAAATAGTGCCTAATGATCTACCCTAGAGCCAGATAACCTGGGTGCAAACCGCTGTCACCCGCTGTCAGGCAACCTCAGGGAATCCTGTCACCTTTCCACCTTAGTCTGTTCGACTGAAGAAGATAATAACTGTGCTTAGAACATAGGGTTGTGGTGAAAGCAAAGGACACTGTGCTTTCTAAAACCTCCTGAGTGAGGTACCTCAGACCCAAAAGGACATGCACTCACTGATAAGTGGGTATTAGCCAAAAAGTACAGATACAAGCCACAGATCCTAAGAAGTGTAGCAAGCAGAAATGCCCAAGTGAGGAGGCTTCAATCCCACTTAGAAGGAGGGAGAAAATAATCACAGAAGGCAGAGGGAGGGAGGGGTTTGGGTAGGAGAGGGGAAGGGGAGGGGAAAAGGGAACAGGATCAGATATGGGGGTGGGATGTGAGAGAAGCCCAGAGGGTCAGCAGAATGAATGGAAATATTCAGCCTCAGGGGGTGGGGAGTGGGAGGACCCTCTAGAAAGTACCAGATGCCTGGGAGGTGAGAGACTCTCAGAATTCAACGGGGGTCAGAATGCCCAACATAGGAGAGAGGGAACTAAAAGAGCCCACCTCCAGTACTAGACAGGGCCTCAAATGGAGGAACGGTTACTAACCTGCAGTCAAAATTTCTGACCCAGAATTGTCCCCGTCTAAAAGAACTACAGGGGCAAAAATGGAGAAGAGACCGAAAGAAAGGCCGTCTAGTGACTGGCCCAACTTGGGGTCCACCTTATGGGGGACACCAAGACCTGACACTACTATGATATCACTATGGTGTGCTTACAGACAGGGGCCTGGCATGGCTGTCCTCTGAGAGCCCCAACCAGCAACTGACTGAGACAGAAGCAGATACTTACACTCAACCATTAGACTGAAGTAGGGAACCCCTATGGTTGAATTAGGGGAAGGACTGAAGAAGCTGAAGGGGAGAGCAGCCCCATAGGAAGACCAGTATTCTCAACTAACCCAGATCAGGGAGTCCCAAAGACTGAGCCACCATCCAGGAGCATACATGGGCCAGTCGGAGGGCCCTAGCACAAATATAGCAGAGGTCTGTCTGGTCAGGCCCTAGTGTGAGAGGATGTGCTTAATCCTCCAGAGACTTAAGGCTCCAGGGAAGGGGAGGGCTGCTGGGGAGGAGAACCCTCTCAGAGGCAAGGAGGAGGAATGGGATGAGGAACTGTGGGGCGGGGGGGGGGACCCAGGACATGTAGATGTAAATAGATTAAAAAAAAAAACGCAATCATCTTGAATACTGATGGCTGAGAAGTTTTCTAGCTGACACTAGTTTTCTAGTCAACACTCCACAGTACTCTGGTTACCTTCCAGATCCGTCTCCCTCCTCCATGACAGCACCCAGGGCAGTTTGTTGTGTACCTGCAGATTTTTCAGGCCCAGGGTACATTTCCTGGTTTACTGCTTAGGTTAGCCCTCATAGAATACTGTTCCTGTAGAGAAGTGTTCGCTGTCCAGGCCAGAGCCCTTTCTAGGAGCTCTCACAGCACCGTGAACGCCCCCTCTACAAAGCTGACAGAAGACGCAATTTTCACTTTATTGTATGACAACTGATGTCATCCCTTCTGTTTGGCCCGAGGCTGTACGTGGGCCATCACCTCAGCCCAGGGAGCAGCTGTGGATGGTGACATGTGCTAGGGGCTCATCCGGTATGGTTTTCTGGAGCCTTAGGAAGAAGCACAGAAAGGAGGAGTCTGGAAGTCACTAACACAACACTGGTTGCTTCTCAAGAGTCAGGCAAATGTGGTGCCTCAGCCCAGGCCAGGTTTATATCTGGTGACAGGAGGCCTGTGCTGGAACAGTGTGGGGTTGGCAAGGAGTTTGCCTTGAAACCTCCCTCTCTGGCCAGCCCTCTCTGGAGGGTGAGTGCTTGCACTGGGGCTGTTCTCAGCCCATGGTGAGGTGAAGAATCCCCAGCTGGGCTTTAGCCTCCAGGAAAAAGGACACATTTTTGCTTCTCTGAAGAGGTTAACACCTTTCAACTCCAGGTTCTAGGCTGTTCCCTTAGAGCTAGCTATGATGATAATTGTGGTGGTGGGAGGGGGAAGGGAGAAGGGAGAAGGAAAGTGGGGTTCTGAGGTCTCTGGAGCTGGTCTCCCACCTAATGACATTGTCAAGTGTCAATGGGCGAAACCAGGCTGCTTGTGGTAAGCACAAAGCAAGCCCACCGTGAGAGAGGGTGCAGCAGAGGTCATTCATGGCCCACTGGAATTTTGGCTCCAAGCCATTGGTTTCCAAACTTCATGGCATTATTGTTTCTTCTCATGTCCAAACTGCCACCAATCTGAAAAAAACTTGGTCCCTAACAAAACAGTCTTCCATCAAAAACTTAACCATAGATATATAATCACACATACACACACACACACACGATTCTAAAGTAAGCAATTTATACCTAATTCCAAAATTAAGTGAGAAGTGTCACTTGCTTCAGGACCTGAAGATCTAATGGAAGAGACAAAGGAATGGCTGACCATAGCTATGTGAGCTTCCAGGGTTGTTTACTTATATCTTCGTTATGGCTTGCTCTGCATTTTGTCCTACCTACCCAAAGATAGGAAGCTTTGGGTGACAAGAAATGTTCATTAAAAAAAAAAATTAAGGGCTGGAGAGATGGCTCAGTCGTTAAGAGCATTGACTGCTCTTCCAGAGGTCCTGAGTTCAAATCCCAGCAACCACATGGTGGCTCACAACCATCTGTAATGAGATCTGATGCCCTCTTCTGGTATGTCTGAAGACAGCGACAGTGTACTTATATATAATAAATAAATAAATCTTTAAAAAAAAAATTAAACACATCCTTTTAACAGCCTTCCCTGCTCTCTGTTTTCTTCCCAAACCAGGCCTTTTCTATAATTCCAAATGGAGAACTTTTAAAAAAGTTATTTTTATTTTATGAGTATGAATGTCTTACTTATGTGTATGCAAGTATATATACTCCAGGAAATATTTGGTGCCTAAGGAGGCCAGAAGGGGGTGCTGGATCCCTGGAAAAACCATGGAGGTTTCCTGTGAGCCACCATGTTGGTGCTGGGAACTGAACACTGGTCCTCTGCTCCTGGGGCAAGTGCTTTTTAACCACTGAGCTACCTCTCCAAACCCCCCAACCCCCGCAAGATTTTTGTCATGAAAAGCAGGGGGCCACTGACCACAGAATCACAGCAACCTTAGATCTCAGTCAACTTCATTTTTCAGATGAAGAAACTGAGGCTCAGAGAAGGAGGAGGGAGGGCTTTCCTTTTGCCTCCCAGACAAAGAGCAGCAGAGCCAGGATTAGAAGACAGCTCTCCTCACTCCTTTCCACTGAGGAGCACCTGCTCTCTGGTCCACCAGGATAACTAACACAGCAACAACTCATGGCTCCCCAGCCTTCCCATCCCCATGCTAGCACCCCTGACCCCCAACCTCAGCTCTCAATACCTAGACAGTGTTTGCTCCAGGAAGGCGGAGTTCTGGCTGACAGCATCTACCAGGATGTTGAAGTCCATCTGCACAGCATAGGCCTGCTCCAGCAGAGTGCTGGGCACTGGTGAGGGGAAGAGCGTGAATGGGGCATACGTCACCACCTGATCAACGAGAGAGTGGGGGTAGAACAGCTGTGAGTGGGTATCTTCTCGAAAAGTCAGGCCTACAGGCACTGAGCACGCAACTGGAGGGCAGCAGTCACTTTATGAAGGGAAGAGATGAGAAAAAAGCAAGAAAGGGTACAGTGGCAGCTTCCAGGCTCTGTGACAATTCTACAGGGTTTTCTTTACATGAGAGGCACAGGAAATAAAGACTCCCACAAGAATTATTAGGTACTTACTGCTTGCAAATCACTGTGCTGAATACTTAAGACAGGTTTATCATTAAATTCTGTGAGGAAGGAGCAATTGTTATTCAAACTTAGCAAAGGACTTGAGTTAGAAGTTGGTATTTGGATTTGAACCAGGATCGTCACTAAACCACTTTATCACACTCGAGCTACACGGCCACCATAACTGCACCCCCCTCCTATGTTCCTAACTGACTGATGTTGAAGTCTGTCCCCATGTCAGGAGCTCACCCTGGCCTTCTAGCTGGAGTAGAGGGGAAAGGTTCCTGGTAGGGAGCCAAAATGAACTGTGGCTCTCCGACTAGAAGCCAGGAGCGCCATGCCCTTGTCCTGTGTACGGGTGGTGACTCCAGTTAACAGGCTGGCATTTAGTTGCATGCTGGGCTGTTTGGACTTTGACATAGTCATGAAATCCAAGTATCATTTAGGACGGTTATTCCAAAAGGGAGATAAACCTCCTGAGATTTCCAACAACAAACGAACTGGAACTTGGCAGATAAAAAAATAACCCTGTTACTTGAATTATTTACCCTCTTGGTTAACATGTTTGCCGTTACAGTAGAATGGGTTTATGGTGGTAGAACCTTCTCTTTATTTTTCTTTTTGTTGTTGCTGTTGGGTTTTTTGAGGCAGGGTTTCTCTGTGTGTGTAGCTCTGGCTGTCCTAGAACTCAACTTTGTAGACTAGGCCAGCCTTGAACCCAGAGATTCACCTGCCTCTGCTTCCAGGTGCTGGGATTAAAAGTGTGCACCACCACTGCCTAACTTAGAACTTTTATTAATATACTTTCTTTTAAAAATTTACCTTGAGCTCCCCCTCTCATCTTTTCTCTGTGTGCATTTGCCCCCTTCTCTCTTTCTCTCTCCCTTCTTTACGCACCCCCCCCCTTCCCATAGTGACTTCCTGGCCTTGGTCCTTGAGGTCAGTGAACTAGTCAACCAAGAGTGGCTTCCCAATAAACTGGCCTTTTATATAATATTAAAAAATTACCTTGAACTAGATATTACAAACAACCATACACATTTCAAAAGAGCTCTAACTAGCTAGGTGTGGTGGCACATGCCTTAATCCCCAAACTTGGGAGGCAGAGACAAGCAGATCTCTGTGAGTTCAAGGGCAGCCTGGTCTACAAAGTGAGATCCAGTATAGTCCTGGATATGTAGAGAGACCCCGTCTCAAATAAAGAAATAAAGAAATCAAAATAAAAGAGCTAAGGTACATGGTGAGAAGTGTGCTTCAATCCTACTTTGGCCTGAGTCACCATATAATGAGATATATATATATATATATATATATATATATATATATATATATATATATATATGTATATATATATACATACACACACACACACACACACACACACACACACACACACACACACACACACATATATCACAAATATATGATCTCCTCATATAGAAGGATCCTGTCTCCAAAAAACCAAAAAAACAGGGTCAGGATAATTGCAGATCGCGTAAAAGGTGACCAGCACCCAAAGTGCATGGCGTTAAGATGCAGGAAACTGCCTCTCTCAAGTCCCACCCAATCTAAAAAATTCTCAGAGTTTTTCTGCCAAGCGTTCTGTCTGTCCTGACCCCAGAACTCACTGTGCCTATTTGAATCTAGGAAGAACAGCAGCACACGGCTGTCTCTGCTGTCCACAGCCTGGGACACACAGCCCTCACTTTTTAAACAATAGCACACATATGACAATCATGCTCTGCTCTGCCACCAGGGGACAACAGGAACAGTGAGGTGGGGGAGGAGCAACTGCCAGACCATGCATCTTCTACCACTAGGTTAATGGAATCAGACTCGGGCCCTAAAGCTCAGCGGCTGGTGCCTTTACCCACTGAGCCCTCTAGTGGTCAAGTCTTGAACTTCTGCCTCCCCTGATTCCATGACCCACGTGCTAGAATTACAGGCGTGTGCTGCCACACCTTCCCAGCTTGACTTGTATAGATAAACTGTGCAACTTTCTATGGTTGCTGTATTTGTTATATCATTTGAATGTGTGCATGGTGCATAGACTTGTTAGTGGGCGAGCACAGGTATACTGAGAGTGAGATGTCTTTCCCTCGATTGATCTCCACCTTCACCTTCTGAGACAAGGTCCCTCACTGAACCTGAAACTCAGATTTGACAGGCTGGCTGGCCAGTGAACTCCGCAGGGTGGGGGTTACAGTGCCTACTACTGCACCAGGGATGGATTCTGGGGTCTTAACTCAGCTTCTCACGCTCGCTCAGGTGCTTCAGAAATGGCCTGTCTCCCCAGGTCCTACTGGTTCAGTGTTGCCTTTGACGTTTTGTTTTAATGCTGGCATGGGGATGGAGAGATGGCTCAGTAGTCAAGAGCGCCGGTTGCTCTTGCAAAGGACCTCAGTTCAACTCCCAACAACCACCGGTAGCTATAGTTCCAGAGGACCTGACACCTCTTCTGGCCTCTATAGGTAGTGAACATCCTACCCTTGAGCACACACAAACACATAAAATAAAAATAAGTATTTTAAAATGAAAACATTGCTAATTTTTTTCCTTGAAAAGAAGAAGACAATACTAAGGCAAATGTCAAGATGGCTTGCCTCTGAGGGGAAGGGTGGTAGAGAAAGGAGCCTTACTCGACACTGGATGAGCTTCTGGACAGCACCTAGCGCATGTGCTACCTGTCCAAAATGAGCTCACTGTCACTGTTGCAGGTGCCAAGCCTCACGTGGCCGGTTCGCTGCACTGATCTACAGGGTGAAGGTCACAGTCCCCTCTGTCCAGAATCAAAAGCTCGGCTGTCTGACCTCAGCTACACCCGCCGACCAGCCCTACCTTTCAGCTGCATTCTTAGAACAGTTTTGCCCTCTCCCTTCTTTGGGGTGTCCCCCATTTGTCTTTTAAGCTCTAATTTGACTATCATTCCCCGTTCTACCTCTAATCAAAATGAATCACTACTTCTCGTGGGCATCCCGAGAGACAGGAGGGTGGGAGTGTGCAGACAATTCCTCAGGAACTTAACTCCACAGGATTAGAGTCGGGCTCGCCAAGCTTCCCAGGACCTCAGTGACCTCAGTCAAGTTACTTAACTTCTCCGAGCTGTGACTCCATTGCTGCTGTGGTGAAGGTTGAATGAGTCAGCAATTCCAACGTGATTAGAATAACACTCAACACACAGTGGCTGGTCAATAAATGACTGCCTGCATGCTACCTGCATGCTCCCTGCACCTCCACGGCCAGTGACATCCTTAACTTTATTCCCTGCTACATTCTCCAACTGAACCCGTGTTCCAAAGGTGAGAGCCTCTGACTGACCACTTAGCCTTCCCTGTCACGATGGTCCTGGCATAGAGCAGGGTGTGGATTAAAAAAAAAAAAATCACAGAGTCGGGGCAGAAGGGGAGGGAGAGGGAGGGAGTGGAGAAAGGAGGGAGGGATAGAAAAAAAGGGAAGAAGGAAGTGGGGGGTTGGAAATGAAAAAAGAAGCAAAGAACAGAAAAGCTGATCTAGTGCATGCCTTTGAGTACAGAGGGAGAAAGGGCTGGGTGTGGGGGGACACAAGGCAGTAAGTACAGCCACTCAGAAGACTGAGACAGGAGAGTAGAGGGTTTGATGCTATTGTAGATCACACAGTGGAACCCTGTCTCAAAAAAGCCAAAGAGAGAGAGAGAGTGTGTGTGTGTGTGTGTGTCCCTGTGTGTGTGTGTGTCCCTGTGTGTGTGTGTCCCTGTGTGTGTGTGTATGTCTGTTTCTCTTTCTCTCTGTGTATCTGTGTGTATGTCTGAGTGTGTGTTTCTGTATGTGTGTGTATCTGTGTATGTGTGTATCTGTGTATGTGTCTCTGTGTGTGTCCATGTGTGTCTGTGTGTATCTGTTTCTAGGTGTGTCTGTGTCTATATGTGTCTGTATGTGTGTGTGTCTATGTGTGTGTCTATGTGTGTCTGTATGTGTCTGTGTGTGTCTGTGTGTGTGTGTGTCTGTGTATGTGTCTCCGTGTGTGTCTGTGTGTGTGTCTGTGTGTGTCCATGTGTGTGTCTGTGTGTGTCTGTGTATGTGTCTCCGTGACTGTGTGTGTCTCCCTGTGTGTGTCTCCCTGTGTGTGTGTCCGTGTGGCTCTTTGTGTGTGTCTCCCTGTGTGTGTGTCCGTGTATGTGTGTGTCCCTGTG
Organism: Rattus norvegicus; assembly: GCF_021556685.1. NCBI lineage: Eukaryota > Metazoa > Chordata > Mammalia > Rodentia > Muridae > Rattus > Rattus norvegicus. The sequence continues at coordinate 144,037,659 of NC_141536.1, forward strand.
TGTGTCCCTGTGTGTGTGTCCATGTGTGTGTGTCCGTGTGTGTCCCTGTGTGATATACAATGAGTGTCTAGTCTTTGCAACATAAAGCAGTAAGACTAGGGGTTGGGGATTTAGCTCAGTGGTAGAGCGAATGCCTAGCAAGTGCAAGGCCCTGGGTCCGGTCCCCAGCTCCGAAAAAAAGAAAAAAGAAAAAAAAAATTTGCCATAAAGCAGTAAGACTGGGTGTTACCGTTAGGGGAAGTTTGCCTAAGGGCAAGTAGAATAAGCAGCTAAATAAGACCTGAGATTTGGCCTTTTCTCTCTCTCTCTCCCTCTCCCTCTTCTTCTTCAGATTTATTTGTTTCATGTATGTGAGTACACTGTTGCTGTCTTCAGACACAACAGAAGAGGGCACCGGATCTCATTACAGATGGTTGTGAGCCACCATGTGGTTGCTGGGATTTGAACTCAGGACCTCTGGAAGAGCAGTCTATGCTCTTAACCGCTGAGCCATCTCTCCAGCCCCTGGCCTTTACTTTTCAACATTTAATTTGTTATCCTTGGCAATAAAAACAAAAAACAAAAACAAAAAACATTAGAAATGAAGCTAACCCTCACCTAAGGTTAATTCATTAAATAGATTGCTAAACAAAAATTAAAAACACGTGACGGAATATGTATGATTCAACTTGGATTTTTTTGTGGTTGGTTGTTGTTATTTTTCGAACCCTGGAACTCACTCTGTGAACCAGGCTGGCCTCCAACTCAGAGATTCACCTGCCTCTGCCTCCTGAACACCAGGATTAGAGATGCGGGCCACCATGCCTGACTCAACTTGAACTTTAAATTGCAGATGTGTGTGCGAGAGTGTGTGTTAGCACAAGCCAAGTCGGCCTGCTCATGCATGCTTAGGAGGGGAGCAATGGGAGGAGCACCATGAGTTCAAGGCCCTCTCGGTCTACACAGTGAGCTTTAGGCTAGCTAGGACTCCGTGCTAAGACTCTGTTTCCAAAACAAACCAAAAAGCAATTGCAGAGAAGACAGCGTGATTCAGGATGCTTGATATAGATGGATTCCCTGGACAGAGTGCTTCCTGGGAGCCATCTCCTAATCATCCTGCATAGTCAGTGATGTGGTCTTCCTGTGTCTACATATTGGAAGAAAGGACATCTTACAGAAATTAAGTAGGTGCCTACATTACACTTCAAACCCCAGACTTAAGTGTGACTGCTTTCTACTTTTAGAATCATACTTCTAGAAATCAATTTTAGTTACTGAATAAAACAAAGGAAAGAGACAGTCTTTCCCCCATCGTGGAAGGGTGGGCTCAGAGGAGTATGATGAAGCTTACGTCAGAGGAGCTGGGGTTCTTTGCGGACCTCAGCAACACCCCCTCAGCCAGGGCCCGGTCTATGGCCTGCTGTGCCAACTCTTCCAGCTGCTTCTCATCCTGCAAGATGCTTCCCCAGCTGGTGGCCATCCCAACCTGTGACAAACAAGAGGACTTGGTGACAGAAGGCCTGCAACCCAGCAGCCACCAAAATGTGGCTACTTCCAACCTTGTGAGACCTGACCAGTTACCACGGAGGGGCAACTGTCTTTCCACTTCCTCTGTGTACATAACCCAAGTGACAGAGTGCTTCCATGGCTACTCATTCTCTTTGGAGTCTCAAAACAGCAATGGTATCACTCTTACAGTGAGGAAACAATGGTTCAGAGTACAATGACTTGCCCTAGACGATGGCTTCTGGTCTAAAACTCTTCAGTGGAGAAAAATGTCAGTAATGCCATATGTAACCAGAGCAAGTAGCTTCCCTCCCAGAACTGCAGATTCCCTACCTGGGAACTAAATGCAAAGGGATAAATACAGTCTTGCTGTGTAGCCCAGGCTTGCCTCAAACTCATGGTTCTTCTGCCTCCAACTCCTGAGTGCTGGGATTACAGCCCTGTGTCACCAGGCCCATCAGTAGCCATTATTTTTAATGTGTTATCTTTCTCTGGGTCACTGGTTCCTAGCCATTAGCAGTCTTGTCAGACAAGCAAAAGCCCATGGACAGATAGCTGTGGAATTCAGTGTGGGGAAATGGGAGCTAGTGGAGGTCCAGTTGCTCTAATGCTGGAGCCATGGATTCTTATTCTGTTACCACGTTTCCATATAATGTCTAGCAAGTCTCCCACTGCTTGTTAAGTGAGTACAACCAGAGCAAATCCCTATGCATAGCCCCTTATGATTGATGGGGCTCAACGGGTGGAAGGGGTTGAACGAAAACCATTATAGTAAATTGTCAATTTCCCTTAAGTTTTTAATTACACTTATTTAGTGTGTGTGTGTGTGTGTGTGTGTGTGTGTGTGTGTGTGTGTGTGTGTTGCCATGGAATTCCTGGTGGAGGTCAGAGAAAAATCTGCAAATCAGTTCTTGCTTTCCACTAAACTGAGGTAACCAGCCATGGTGGCAAAGACCTCTTTACTTAATGACTCACCTCTCTTGGCTCTAATTTCCTTTCTTTTTTTTTTTTTTTTTTTTTTCTTTTTGGAGCTGGGGACCGAACCCAGGGCCTTGCGCTTGCTAGGCAAGCGCTCTACCACTGAGCCAAATCCCCAACCCCATCTAATTTCCTTTCTTATTCCAACAACTTACCTCAGTAAATCTCAAACAAATTAGAAAGTGGGGAGAGGAGGAAACTTTATGGTATATCATGAATTGCAGATAAAGTCAGTTTCAATTTCTTCCTTATACTAACCAGGAGCCTTTTTCCCTCCAGTTTTTCCAGACAGGTTTTTTTGTTTGTTTGTTTGTTTGTTTGTTTTGTTTTGTTTTGTTTTGTTTGGGGGGATATAGTCCTGGTTGTCCTGGAACTCACTCTGTTGAGCAGGCTGGCCTCAAACTCAGAGACCCGCCTACCTGGTGGTGTTTTGTTTGTATGTAAGCCTGTATATCCAAAGAATACATTGAATTCCCAGTTATGATCCTCCCTGTGGGTGCTGGGAATTGAACTCAGGACCTCCAGAAAAGCAGCCAGTGCTCTTAACCACTGAGTCATCTCTCCAGCCCCCACCAGGAGCCAGTTTACCAGCACAAAACAATTACATCTTTGTATGGACATTTATCCCCATAGTATATAAAAGGAACAGAAAATATTTTTAAGAAATCACATTATAGCCTGGAGTGGTACTATACACCCAGCACTTGGGAGGCTGAGATGGATAGATCTCTGTGAGTTCGAGGCTAGCCTGGCCCTACATAGTGAATTCCAGGACAATCTGGGCTGCACAGAGAAACTCTGTCTCAAAAAAAACAAAGAGAAAGGAAGGAAGGAAAGAAGGAAGGGAGGGAGGAAGGAAGGAAAGAATGAAGGAAAGACCTTATCTTATCAAGGTAGAAATGCCTGAAGCCCAATCCCTGGCCCAAGGTGAAGGAGCCATTTCAATCGTGGCCAGAGACACCAAGAGCAACTCACATTTTGCTGCTTATTCACTCTGCAGCAGGTTCAGGGTTCAGAGGATCTGGACAAAAAGATCTGGAAACATCTGCTCACTGTCTGGGTTCTACCCAGCTGTCATTTAATTCAAGGTAACAAACATGGCTGCCCAACTCAGTTGTCTTCAGGAGGAGAGTTAGATCGTGATAGATAACCTCCGTCACTTTCAGCCTGTGTCTCTTCCCCATAAATGAGCGGGGTTTAGATAACTCTTCCAAGTCTGCCAGCCTCAGCACATCGCTTTGACAGAAAGAGCACATGGTCTGAGGGCAGTCTGGACCAGCGCCTGGCTGGGTGAGGATAGGAGACAGCAGTCATCGCAAAGACTCTGGAGTTACACAGACCCAGGTGGAGTCTGTAACCTTTACTTCTCTTGTAAGGACACTGGATTAAATGAGAAAAATCAGTCGGGTGTCTCGGCACGTTCAGAACTTTTCATACTCAGTTTTCTGTCCCCACAGTGAAAGGCCTGAATCTGGGTAACTGTATAAGGAGGTTTCTTATTCAGACATGGTGGTACGTTGTCTATAATCCCAGCAGAAGTAGGAACATTTCTGCAAGTTCAAAGCTAGCTTGAGCTCCACATTGAGTGCTGGGCCAGCCAGGGCTATCTAGCAAGGTACTGTCTCAAACAATAGCTCAGCTAAGACTTTTATTACTTCTTTCTCCAGTCAGGATCTTGCTATGTCACTCAGGCTGGCCTCTAACTCAGCAGTTCTCCACCCTTTGAGAGCTGCAGGGCACGGTGCTGGCTTGGATGAGGACGCCCAGGCTGAGAGCCTTTCAGCAGAAGGCATGAGGGCAGGAAGAGACCAAGCAGTGTGATTCAGACTCACTCATAACAACTCACTCCTCCAAGAGTAACTCGGCCTCGAAAGAGCCACCTCAATACCTTCTAAGAGCAGCTTCCTCAATGATCTAGGACATCCAACCCGGCCTCACCTCTTAAGGGTCCCACCACTACCCAAAATCACCACACTGGGCACCAAGCCCTCCACATGAACCCACAGCCGAGTGCTATGCATAGGAATTTGCTCTGGTTGTACTCACTTAACAAGCAGTGGGAGACTTGCTAGGGAGACAGAATAAGAACCCATGGCTCCAGCATTAGAGCAACTGGACCTCCACTAGCTCCCATTTCCCCACACTGAATTCCACAGCTATCTGTCCATGGGCTTTTGCTTGTCTGACAAGCCTGCTAATGGCTAGGAACTAGCAACCCAGAGAAAGATAACACATTAAAAATAATGGCTACTGATGGGCCTGGTGACACAGGGCTGTAATCCCAGCACTCAGGGGTTGGAGGCAGGAGAGCCATGAGTTTGAGGCTAGCCTGGGCTACACAGCAAGACTGTATCAGCTGAGGCAACGGTTCCGTTGGTAAAGTGCTAGTCACACGAGTTGATCTTCAGCACCCATAAAAGATGACCGCAGTAGTGGGGTACTCTTCTGAAATCCCAGTGCTGGGGAGATCATGGCAGCTGGACATCTGGAGCTTGCTGGTTAGTGAAGCCCTGTCATCCCCAGAATGCACAGAAATCTTGGGCAGGTAGAGGTGGGGTATAATCCCAGAACTTGAGGTGCAGAGAGAGATAGTGTAGAGAGTTCAAGGAAGATACCTGGGACTCGGCCTACATGTATGTGCACATGCAAATGCACTCTCACATACAAGCACTGATAGGCATATCTGTGTAACACACACACACACTCCAGAATGCTTAGGCATCCATGTATACACGTGCACAAATGCTAACACATGTGCACAAATGGACCTCTTGTTTTCCTTTCTACAGATTTAACTGTTCTGTGACTTGTTCGGCTGGTGACTCTCGTTTGCATTTACTCAGCAGGTACTTTTCCTGGTTTTAAATTAGAACATTCACCTGCTCCCTGGGACGCTCCTCCTCTGATGACTCTCACCCTGGCCTCCAAGTCTCCCATGCATTCCTCTCCTACCTCCCACCTCTTCCAGTCCTGTGGATTCTGCTGACTAAATGCAGCGCTTTGAATTCCCCCACGTCTGCCTCTACTGATCTCTGGCACTGACCGACCTAGTGCCAACTCCTCTTCCTGGGCACTTTCGGAGTAGGAAAGGTATCTTAAATGCCTTTGGCACACCAGCTTCTCTCCTACTTTCAGATCTGCGCCGGTGCCGCTTTCCTGGTGGCTTAAAGGCTCTCCTTCTGAGCTACATACATCTCCAGCGTCTGTCTCCCCAACTCCTGAGTTTTGGAAGCCATCGCTGGATTTCCCTGTGCAGGTTCGTACCTCTACCATAAAAACAGCTTTCGCCTTGATACTTCTCTCCTAGTACTAGAACCCAGTAGTCAGTGAAGGCTAAATAAGTAAGTGATGAATGAATCACGGAAACTTTAAAACGCCCACACAGAAATCCGGTCGGACTTTAATCCCGTGGGCGAGGCAAGTACCAGCTCAGGGCCTGGGGCTACAACACAGTCGCCCGTCCTGGCTTGTCCCCACGATGGACTCCATCCGCGCCTCATCCCTGGACAAAGTTTGGTCTGATCTCTCCCAGTGTTTGATGGCGGCTTGTTTATTTTCCCTAGAACTCTGGCTCTAGCCTCGCTGATAGTGTCCGAGCTGGCAGCCAGCGATCTGGAAATCTAGGTTCAGCACGCCTAGCACAACCCCCTCACTGGACACAAGCTTCCCGGTGCTCGCCCGGGTCCCAGCCACCGCGTCTGTCCGCCCGCGGCGTTCCAATCGCTCTCAGACCCCTCCCTCACCGCTCTCCTCCCAAGGAAACTTGACCCTCGCCAGCCGCCGTCGCCGAGCCCCGACTTACTCGCTCGTTGTCCAGCTGCTCGCCAAGCTCAAACTCCACACGCCGTTACCCAGGCTCAGGGGGCAGGGCTTCGGTCCGACCCAGTGCGCCTGCGCAGACTGCCCTGTTAGGCTAAAAAAAAAAAAAAAGAGGGTGGGGAAGGAGCCCCGCGTCTATAGAACTGGACGGCAGCCGGGAAGGGTCATTACGTGAAAAGGTGAGAAGTGACTTGGACTTTAAGGGATAGGTCGTTACTCTAGGGAAGAGGCCTTGGGTGTGGCTATAACAGCGGAATGCTACCTGTTAGCTTAGTTTTCAGAGAGTAAGAGCTTGTGACATTCTGTGAAATGGTGACACTCAAAGAAGAAAGCGTCGGATCACCTAGGAACCGAACCTGGGTCCTTGGCAAGAGCAAAAGTTCTCTTAGCCGGCCTCTCTTCAGCCCCGCGAGGCTGTTTATAAATTTGCAAGTTCATGATCCTCTTCCCTCTATACAGAACCCCTCATCCTCTGGTAACCTACAGTAATTTAACTTTCTTTTCCCTAGAGTGTGAGAGGTTCATTCAAAATCTGAGGTACCTGATAAAATTTTCCTTAAATGAATGAAATGTATCTGACCAAACTCCAAGGAATTATGACTAAGATACCAAACTCCTAGTCGGTTTGGTGTAAATAAAAGGTGGGCTCTAGAGTGTGGGGCAGGCTGTTAAGAGCTGGCCCCAGGAAGAAATCTTGAAGCTGGAGATTTGAAAAGACACCATTCTATGTTAGGTACAGGAAAACGTGTAGAGTTAGCTGTAAGTTGGTGAGGCACCAAGCCAGGGTGTGTAGCTAAAAAAGGGGGGTAGGGGTGACATTTTAGGGGTGTCAAATTGAAGAGAGAGTTAGGAAGGAGAATTTCTACTGACTGTAAATCAGGGGCCTAACCCAGGGACCGGAATCCTTCTAACTCTCTAGATAAAGCAGGCACATCTCTCCAGTGTAGGAAGGACAGCCGTCCAGATGTCTCGTATGAACGGGACAGAGTTGGCAGATGGGTGGTCTGGTTATTACCAGAAAAATGTTTGCTGTCAGTTACCTTTTTCTTGTTTCTGTACCAGACCAGGTAGGAAGCAGCTGCTTTGAGTGACAGACAAAAGTCACTGTATTAACCAGAGACAAAGGTAGCTATTTCTAGTACTTAAAGAAATTACAGTAAGCAGGGAGTGCTGGCGTGTTCCTTTAATCCCAGCCCTTGGGAGGCAGAGGCAGGAGGATCTCAGTGAGTTCTAGACCAGCCTGGTTTACATAGCCGGTTCCAGGCCAGCCAGAGTTAGTTAGACCTTGTCTTAAAACCAAAACAAACAAAGATGAAATTATAATAAAAATAAAAGCACCAAGGCCCAGGGCTCTGTACAGACTCTTCTTTTAAGATGGACCAACAGTGGTCTATCTGGTGATTGTGGGTGACATTTGGGGAGGACCCCAGATGTTGACAGCCCTTCGGTTGGGTCTCCACATTGTGGCAGCTGAAGTGGCTTCCTTTCCATCTTGTAGGCATGGCAACTGAGGCTGAGAGGTTGCCTAACTTGTCCAAAGTGACAAGAGACAAAAGAGGCAAAGTGACAAGAGAGGGGAGGAAGAACATGCCGTCCAGCAAAGCTTTGTCTTTTCTGCTCCTCTCCGTGGATAATTTACTTCTAAATCCTGACACAGCTGGCTCGTTGTCACTCAGATGTTCACCACCACCACCCCTGTCAGTCTGTCCCGTGAATGATTCTCCTTCAGACCAGATATTAGTGCCTGGGATTACTTCTCTTTGTCATTTGTACCTTCTGAACATGAATTCCATCACCATGGCCAGTACCCACCTTGTTCATTCCCCTGACAGGTCCAGGACAGGAAAAGACGAAGAAGCAACTTCAACAACAAAGCAGGTTTAACCTGAGAAAATATCCATGCCTCTAGGTCAAGAGTCCACCAGAGGGGCCTACTGCTCTCTTACAGACTAGAAAAAGGGAGAAGGGAGCGAAGGTAGCAAGAAGCACTCAAGATTGCCAGGACTAGGACTAACTAGGGGATTCTGATAGAAGAATGTCAGGAGAAGGGTCAGCATCTCCTGGGCTATCTGTCACTGAGGTCAGCAGGCCAGGTGGATGGCAGGAATCTTGGAAGACAAGTTAGTTTAGTTCTGGAAAGCCACATCACTCTAATTTCAGATATTTAAATCACCATTTAACCAAAATGAAGGAGCATTACAGCATGGTCTGGGCTAACACCCGTTAGACCAGTGGTTCTCACCCTGTGGGTTGTGACCCCACGGAGGTCGAATATCAGATATACTGCATACCAGCTATTCACATGATTCGTAGCAAAATTAGTGATGACGTAGCAGTGAAATAATTTTATAGTTGAGGGTCACTTCTACGTGAGGAACTAAAGGGCTGCAGGGTTAGGAAGGCTGAGAACTGCTTCCCCGGACCCTGGAATGGTGCCTGGAAGGACGATCTTCAGTCTTCAGAAGATAATTCAAATAGTCTGGGGGGGGGGAGGTGGCTGCCAGCATTGGTGGAAACTTGAAGGTGTCTCAGGTGCTCCTCACAAGTTAGCCATGACTCCTTGCACAGCCCTTCAGAGGTCATCTCTGAGAACGGCTTTGTTCCTTCAGGGCTGCGGTTCAAATCAGCTCAACCGGTAGAATATTTGCTAGCATTCGTGAATCCTAGATCTTCGAAGCAGCACCAAGCATGGTGGTGGACGCCTGGAGTCCTACCACGTGGAAAGTAGAGGCAAGAAGAGCAAGAGTTGAAGACTTGCCGTAGGCCGCTTGAGACTCTGTCACACACACACACACACACACACACACACACACACACACACTGTGGAGAATTAAAGGGTCTAAGATCCGCAGAGGGAGGCTTGGGGTGTATCCCAGCAGTAGAGTGCTTGCTTAACATGTGTGAGTGAGGTCAGGGTTTGATCCCAGCGTCCCCCTCAAAAAAGGATTAACAAGGCTCCCACTTTCCTCCATCATGTACACTTTAAAAACTGGCCACAGTGATATGTCTGTAACTGCAGCACCTTGTGGGCATGTGAAGTGGGAGGGTCACGAGGCCATCCTAGGCTGTACATAGATTTCGCCTCCAACCAAAAACCCAGGATGAGGGAATTTTCCCAGGGCCTTTGTGGCCCCGTGCCTTTCGTATTCGTGTAGTAGACACCAGAGAACCTGCCAAGGATTGTGCAGAGGGAAATGAAGCTGTAGGGAGCCTTTGGTATTGAAGATGTGCGTCCAAATCCTGACGGCCCAACCCAGCACTGTGACTAAAGCAAGCTCTCTGGCTTCGGTGAATCCCATGGCCTGACTTCCAAAGTGGACTCTTATTTTTTCCTTACTAGCAACCACTCTTTATTGAGCTGGTCACAGGTACTGGGAGCTTGGCTATTGAGTCCAGTACTGTAATGGTCTCCATTTTTACAGCGGGGGAAGTAGAGGCATGACGAGGTGTCCTGGTTTGCTAGAGGTCACACAGCTCAGCTCTCTTATACTCTTAGCCCGTGACCCCATTCCTAGGCTTTGGGGTGAGGTCAGGCTTCCCTGAGCTGACCGTTGAACCAGTTGCAGTCTATGTTGAAGGATTTGTGGGAACATTTTAATTAGGCAGAAAAAGACAAGCAAAGGTACCTTTAACTCTGTGCTCTGTGTTTGCCCCCGAGGGCCTCTCTCCAAGTCTCAGCTAGCCTTTTGGAGAGTAAGGTTGAGACAAGGCCTCAGTGCAGTTCATTATGTAGCTGAGGATGCCCTTGAACTCCTGATCCTCCTGCCTCTACTTCCCAAATGTTGGGTTTGCAGGCCTGTACCATCCCACCTTTGGTCTGGTATGTGGTTGGGACACCTCCCACGCGCGTCCCAGGGTCTGCATCACACATGGCTGATGTCTCTCTTTAGCCTTGACATAGCCCCACCTGGCACTCAAGTTTATGAGTCTGTCTACCTCTGCACCTGGCTGGGGGCCACGGCTTCAGCTATTCAGAGTGGAATTCCTCTTTCTTCCAGCCTCTAGCAAAGGCCTGGTCCAGACTTGCTACTCAGGAAATGCCTGTGGAATCAGAATGGGACTCTGGCATGTGTTGGGGATTTACTGGGTGCCAGACCTATTCCTGATACTTTATAGGTGCATCTCATTTTACCCCCACAGTAACCCTGGGAGGCGGACATTACTGTTCTGATTGTACTGAGAAGAAACAGAAGCTGCACTCATTCTGCTGTAGTCCCACTTTCAGTTGCTGTTAAGACCAGAACTGGCTCTCAATCTGTGGGCCATGACCCCTTTAGGGATCTGAACCACCGTTTCACAGGGGTTGCCTAAGACCATCAGGACACATAGATACTTACTTTATGATTCACAACAGTAGCAAAATTACAGGAATGACGTAGCAAAGAAAATAACTCTATGGTTGGGGTCACCACAACATGAGGAACTGTATTTAAGGGTCACAGAATTGGGGAGGCTAAGAACCAATGCTCTAGGGCTCTCATTGTAGATGATGAACTGGGGAAGCAGCAACTCCTCTCATTCTCCTCCATTTGTTTGTTTTTTTAAAGATGTGTTTATGAGTACATTGTAGCTATGTTCAGACACTCCAGAAGAGGGCATCAGATCCCATTACAGATGGTTTGTGAGAATTGAATTATGGTTGCTGGGAATTGAACTCAGGACCTCTGGAAGAGCAGTTGGTGCTCTAAACCACTGAGCCATCTCTCCTTGTTTGTTTTTTTGAGACAGAGTTTTTCTGTGCAGCCCTGGCTGTCCTAGACCTTGCTCTGTAAACTAGGCTGAGCCTGAACTCCGAAATCTGCCTGTCTCTGCCTCCCTAGTCCTTGTATTAAAGGCATGTGCTACCACCTCCTGGCCAAGTGGCTACATCTAAGCTCCAAGATCCTCAGAGATGTATCACAAAATCTGGTCCAGCTCTTATTTCACTTACAAGCAAAGAAAATCCCAGGGAGAAGAGAGGACTGGGTCAGTGAGACGGCTTTTCTTTTTCTTTTCTTTTTTTTTTTTTAAAGATTTATTTATTTATTTATTTATTTATTTATTTATTTATTTATGTATATAAGTACACTGTTGCTGTCTTCAGACACACCAGAAGAGGGCATCAGATCCCATTCCAGATGGTTGTGAGCCACCATGTGGTTGCTGGGAATTGAACTCAGGACCTGTGGGAGAGCAGTCAGTGCTCTTAACCACTGAGCCATCTCTCCAGCCCCTGAGACGACTTTTTTTTCTTTTTTTCTTTTTTTTTCAGAGCTGGGGACTGAACCCAGGGCCTTGCACTTGCTAGGCAAGCGCTCTACCACTGAGCTAAATCCCCAACCCCGAGAGGACTTTTCAAAATGGGCTGAAGACCCGAGTTCAGTCCCTAGGTCCTGCATGGTGGAAGGAGAGAACTGGCTCCCACACGTGTGCTCTGACTTATGCATATGCATAAATACAACTAAATAAATGTAGTAACATTTTAAAATAAATGAACTTTCTTTGATTTTTTGTATTCTGAACATTTCATAGGAATGGAATCACGTGTGGCCTTTGTGACCTTCACTTGGCCAGCGTAACGTAGTCTGAATCAGAGCTTTGTCCCTAGGGTTGGAGAGATGACGCAAGGTTAAGAGCACTAGCTACTCTTGCAGAAGACCCTGTTCCATTCCCAGAGAAAAACAAGTTAGCTAATTCCATTTCCAGAAAGCTCTACACCCTTTTGTGGCCTTGTCAGGCACCAGATAAGTACACGATACACACATGTAGGCAACATGAAGAATAGCTTCATTTCTTTAGGTTGAATACTCACATTTGAAATTATACCATTCTGTGCATGGGTTTCGGCCATCTGAGCTGATCCCCCTTTGTAAACAGTTTTACCCCCTAAGACAGGGTCTCCTTCTACAGCCTTGGCTAGTGTGGAACTCACTATGTAATCCAGGCTGGCCTCAAACTCACAGAGATCTGCCTGCCTTTGCCTCCCACGTTCTGGGATTAAAGGTGTGCACCACCCTTTCCTCGCCTCTTCAGTGTTTGCTTTTCTGGATGTTGCCAACATGCACATACACATCTGTATGAGTAGGACATTTTATAGTCCGCCCAAGGAGACGCCAAGAAGACGAATTGCTGAGTCATCTTAACTGTCAGTTAGACCCTTTAAGGAGCTTCCAGTTGTTTTCCCAAATGACAGCAGCGTATGAGTTGTGGCCTCCACTAGTTCCTATCTGTCTGGTTATAGTCATCTTAGGTCTGCGACACATCTTAAGTCAGTGAAGAATCTCAGCATCTTCGTGTGGGTCCTTTTATTGAATCCTGTTGAGGCTGGCCTCCAACTCTTTATCATTAAGGGAAGGTGACCATGAACTCTTGATCCTCCTGCCTCCACCTTCCAAGAGCTGAGACTGCAGGTGTGCACACCCTGCCCACTTAAAAATGGACAAAGGATAGGACTGGAGAGATGCTCAGTGAATTAAGAAGATCTGAGTTGGAGGTTGGGGATTTAGCTCAGTGGTAGAGCGCTTGCCTAGCAAGTGCAAGGCCCTGGGTTCGGTCCCCAGCTCCGGAAAAAAAAAAAAGAAAAGAAAAAAAAAGAAGATCTGAGTTGGGCTGGAGAGATAGCTTAGTGGTTAAGAGCATTGACTACTTTTCCAGAGGTCCTGAGTTCAATTCCCAGCAACCACATGGTGGCTTGCAACCATCTGTAATGGGATTTGATGCCCTCTTCTGGTGTGTCTGAAGACAGCTACAGTGTACTTATACGTAATAAACAAACAAATAAATAAAAGTTAAAAAAAAAAAAAGGAAGAAGATCTGAGTTGCTCTTCCAGAAGATGTGAATTGGGTTCTCAGCACCCACATGGGTCAACTTATAACCACCTGTGGCTCTGGTACCCTCTTCTGGCCTCTATGCCCATATGCAAAAGATCTCAATAGACACATTACCTGGGGAAACAAAGAAAATGAGCATTCTCCATCATTAATAACTAGGAAAGCTAATCAAAACCGAAGGGTGAAGTGGTGAGTTTCTGAGTTTGTGTCTCTAGAATGAGATAGTGCTCAAAAAGAAACTTGCACTATGTTAGTGTGTGCTTGGGCTAGGAAGTGGCACTATTAGGAGGCGTGGCCTTGTTGGAGCAGGTGTGTCACTGTGGGCGTGGACTTTAATACCCTAGTCCTAGGTGCTTAGAAGCCAGTATTCTGCTAGTGGCCTTCAGATAAAGATGTAGAACTCTCAGTTCCGTCTGCGCCGTGCCTGCTTGGATGTTGTCATGCTCCTGTCTTGATGATAATGGACTGAACCTCTGAACCTGTGAGCCAGCCCTAATTAAATATTGTCCTTATAAGAGTTGCCTTGGTGGGGAGGGGGGGGCGGCTGGAGAGATGGCTCAGCGGTTAAGAGCACTGACTGCTTGCTCTTCAAGAGGTCCTGAGTTCAATTCCCAGCAACCACATGGTGGCTCACAACCATCTGTAATGAGATCCAATGTCCTCTTCTGGTGTGTCTGAAGACAGCTACAGTGTACTTATATATAATAAATAAATCTTTAAAAACATGTTATTAAAAAAAAAGAGTTGCCTTGGTTATGGTATCTGTTCACAGCAGTAAAACCATAGCTAAGACACACCAGGTACAGTGGCTCATATCTGAGAAGCTGAGGCAGGAGCATTCTCATGAATTCTGGGCTACAAAATGAAACCTTGGCTAAACACACAAAGAGCATGCTGGGAAGGTGGCTCAGTGGGTAAAGCACTTATTATTGCAAGCGTTCAGTATGCAAAGCTAATGGTCTGAGTTTGAATCCCCAGAACCCACATAAAGCATGGAGTATTAGCACCACAGTCCCAGTACTCCCGAGTTTAGCTAGGAGACAGAGACCAGAAAACTACAGGAAGTTCAAGGGCCAGCTAGCCTGGAGTATCCGATTGCAAACAGAAGACCCTGCCTCAAACAAGGTGGAAAGGAAGGAGCAATACTGGAGTCACAGTCTGACACACTATGACACATTCCCACTGACCCATGAATGCACACACATTTTGGTCATCCTTCTTGAGCTTCATGAGGTCTGTGGATTGCATCTTGGGTAATTTGAGCTTTTGGGCTAATATCCTCTTATCAGTGAGTGCATACCATGTGTGTTTTTCTATGATTGGGTTACCTCACTCAGGATGATATTTTCTAGTTCCATCCATTTGCCTATAAATTTCATGAAGTCATTATTTTTGATAGCTGAGTAGTACTCCATTGTGTAGATTTACCACATTTTCTGTATCTATTCCTCTGTTGAAGAGCATCTGGCTTCTTTCCAGCTTCTGGCTATTATAAATAAGGCTGCTATGAACATAGTGGAGCACGTGTCTTTGTTGTATGTTGGAGCGTCTTTTGGGTATATGCCCAGGAGAGGTATAGCTGGATCCTCAGGTAGTGGAATGTCCAATTTTCTGAGGAAGCTCCAGACTGATTTCCAGAGTCGTTCAAACTTTTCAGGTTTTTTTTTCCTTTTTTTCTTTTTTTTTTTTTCTCTTTTTCGGAGCTGGGGACCGAACCCAGGGCCTTGCGCTTGCTAGGCAAGCGCTCTACCACTGAGCTAAATCCCCAACCCCAACTTTTCAGTTTTTAAGACGCACATATGTATTCTCTTTGTGTTTTCAGTGTTGTCTCTATTATTGTTACTTTTTAGAATAGTGTTGTTGTTGTTGTTTGGTTAGTTGTTGTTCTAAGACAGGTTTTCCCTGTGTTAACAGAGCCCTGACTGTCCTAGAACTTGCTTTGTAGACCAGGCTGGCCTCAAACTCACAGAGATCTGCCTGTCTCTGCCCCTTATGTGCTGGGATTAAAGATGTGTGTCACCACACCCAGGCTGAGAATAGTTTTTTGCTGTGTAGCCCAGACTGACCTCCCAGTTACAGTCCTGCCTGACACTGAGTGCTTGATTACTGGCACGGGCCGTCATGCCCACTGGACCACTGTCTCTAGGAAGACATCACTGAATCTAAGATCCCTTGAGTTCTCCTGGGTTTTCTTCTGAGAGTTCCATTGCCTTAGGCTTTAGGATTAAGTATTTGGCTCATTTATTTGGTTTAACTTTTAATACCGTAGGATAGGAGTCTTATGCATTTCAGTAGATGTTTCTAACCAATATATAGTGGTACTGTTTCCTCATGGAAGTCAGACTTTATGTGGTGAGGCACTGCATGCTTTCGTGTGCAGACCACTCTCTTCATTCAGCTTCTGTCTGGGGAGCCATTCACTTTAACAAGGTCACTTTAGCTCATTTATTTTCACTGCCCTATGGGGTTCGTTGCATTAAAACACCACATTTTAGCCAGAAATGTCAGCTCACACCCATAGTCCTAGTACTTCAGAAGCTGAGGCTGGAGAATTGCTACAACTTAGAGTCTTGCCTGGTTTGCCAAGTGAGTTCGATGCTTGTCTTGATAACACTTTTGAGACCCTGTCTCTGAAATAAATAGGTACGCCGGGCACAAGCCTTTAGTCCCAGCAGTCAGGAGGCAGAGGCAGGCAGAGCTCTGTGAGTCCAAAGCCAGCCTGGTTTACAGAGTCAATTCTAAGACGGTTAGGACAGGGGGTTGGGGAGGAGAGAAGGAGAGAGAGACCCTGTGGGATGATACAGGCCCCACACTTTTTCTGACTCGTT
This sequence comes from Rattus norvegicus, assembly GCF_021556685.1. Classification (NCBI taxonomy): domain Eukaryota; kingdom Metazoa; phylum Chordata; class Mammalia; order Rodentia; family Muridae; genus Rattus; species Rattus norvegicus. The sequence continues at coordinate 144,053,579 of NC_141536.1, forward strand.
CTTCCATGAATGATGCTTAGAGTTGACTATGTAGTTTTTTACTACGAAAGGAACACATTCTTGCTAAGTGCCTCCTAGCGTGTTAAAGAGCAGAATCACCTTTATTAGATGACACTAATTTGTTTTCTCTTTAGTGAGTTTTTTACTGAGTTTCCCTTCTTCTGGTAATAAGTCAACCTTACCTTTGTTCTGCATCCTCACCCAGGGTCATGGCTAACCTTGGTTGTCAACTTGACAAACCTGGGGAGAGGGAACGGTAGCTGAAGGCCCAACAGAAGGCCCGTGGGCACGACTGTGGAGCATTTTTTTTTTTTTTTTTTTTTTGCTGCTAATTGGTCCGGCCCACTGTGGGCGGCACCATCCTTAGGCAGGTAGGCCTGGCTATGTTAGAAAGGTAGTTGAACTTGTTCCAGGAAGGGAGCTAATAAGCAGGGTTCCTCTGTGGTATCTATTTCAGTTCTTGGCTAGGCTACCATTGATGGGGAATTGTGTGCTGTCAACTTGACACAGGCTAGAGTCGCTGCAGAGGAGGAAGCTCAATTAAGAAATTGCTCCCATAAAATCGAGCTGTAGGCAAGTCATAGGGCATTTTCTTTATTAGTAATTGATGAGGGAAGACCCAGTCCACTGTGAGTGGCAGGGTCTCTAGGCTGGTGGCCTTAGGTGCTATAGGAAAGCAGGCTGAGTAAGTGAGCCAGTAAGTAGCACCCCTCCATGGCCTTCTCATCAGTACTGCCTCCAGAATTCTGCTCTGAGTTCCCACCTTGACTTCCCTCAGTGGATGGTGACAGGTAAACAAAATAAACCCTTTTCCTTCCAAGTTGCTTTTGGCCAGTGTTTACCACAGCAATGGAGCAGCTACCAGGACTCAGAATTGTTCATTGTTATTGATGATGATGATGATGATGATGATGATGATGGTGGTGGTGGTGGTGGTGGTGGTGGTGGTGATGGTGGTGGTGGTGGTGATGGTGGTAGTGGTGGTGGTGATGATGGTGATGATGATGGTGGTGGTGGTGGTGATGATGGTGGTGGTGGTGGTGATGGTGGTGGTGGTGTTGGTAATGATGATGATGGTGGTGGTATGATGGTGGTGGTGGTGATGGTGGTGATGGTGGTGGTGGTGGTGGTAATGATGATGATGGTGGTGGTGGTGGTGATGATGGTGATGATGGTGGTGGTGGTGATGGTGGTGGTGGTGGTAATGATGATGATGGTGGTGGTGGTGGTGGTGATGATGGTGATGATGGTGGTGGTGGTGATGATGGTGGTGGTGGTGGTGGTGGTGATGATGATGGTGGTGGTGGTGATGGTGGTGGTGGTGGTGGTGGTGATGATGATGATGATTTTATTTATCTACTGGTTGAGGAGTGGCAGCTCACTGTGGCTTCCCAGATTAATAGCTATTTTCCTTTATACCTGCATGGTTAATTCCATGGCTGCTTAGAAGTTCATGGGGAAGGAACACTTTACTATCTGTGGCTGAAGCTTGGCAGGGCTCTATGACTAAACTTTTGGCCGTGCAGATGGAGACAGTGAAGCTAGGGAGTATTAAGGAAGATGATGACCATGTAGGGGGAGAGAGAGGGCTGTTGTCACCTTGAAACCTATGCAGAAAGAGCTAACGCTCCATCTCCGTGAACTCGGTTGGAGAGGAGGGGCCACAGAAACGGGGAAGCCAAGGAGGGGACGTGCCTGAGGCACCCACAGTCCTCCGCATGACCTTTCCCCTCGGTGACCTCTGCAATGGGGAGCTGTGTACATTCCTTTCTTATTCTCCCGAAACAGAGATGGTAGTAATAAGAAAGGTAATTATCTCACATTGGATACTTATTACAAGCAACGAGTTGGCATTCTGTTTGTTCTCTTTAAAAGGTGGGCATTATCTTATCTAATTCCTTAGGGAACAGCTGCAGGCTCAGAGACAGGGTAATTGGGGTTTACACACAGACAGCCAGACTCCGGCACTGTATTGTTAGCCTGGCTCAAAAGAACAAAGGGAGAGGAAGCTTGCCCAGGCTGGGGTCGGGGAGACACAGGGGTCCATCTTTTGCTGGACCTAGAGTGGAGGCCACAGTGGGGAACATAACGAGAGGTCCATAGAGAAGATGGTTCTTGGAAGTAGCAGCTCCACCCCAGTGGACACGGCCATTCTGCTCCCGTTCCCACGTCCATGCCGGACGCTGGTGACCCAGCCTGAGTGCTGCTTGTTCCAAGGTCTTAAGATTGCACTGATCTTCTAGGGAAGAGCTGATGAGCTAGCCTGACAAATAGTGTAAGAAATTTAAAATTTCTGGGTACGAGCCAGGCGTGGTGGTGGTGCACACCTTTAATTCCGGCACTGAGAGGCAGGTAGATCTCTTGAGTTCCAGGCCTATGATTAACAGTGAGACACTGAATAAACAAAAAGTTCTAGGGAAATCTAGTGTTTCATGTCAGTGTTGAGATAGGGCAGTCTGGGCTCCCAGTCTGAGTCTTTCTGCTCCTCAGCTCCCAAAGTTACTGATTGTGACCACAGAACAAGGGCAAAGCCACAGCTCAGCCACCTCATCCACTCGGCTTGACCTTTTACAGAGGATGGATGGACGGACGTTCTTTCTACACTCTCAGTCCAGCAGATGGGGCTAAGTGTCCCTTCCTGGCTAGCTCCAGGGCACTTAATCATTGACTATCTTGGAGTTGGCTCCTCAGCAGTCTGAGGACTTAGGACTGGGCCATGTCCTAGGCTAGGTATCAGACAGTGCTGGTGCCTTGAGTTAAGTAGGCAGCTGACCCACTGGACCAGTCATCCTGGTCCCAACACCCAAAGCAGGCGTCTGGGCTTTGACACAGGAATTGGGCTGCTGTGTGGTCCTGTAAGATCCTGGGACTTCTCTCATGTGTTGGGCCCCTTAGGACAACTCTTCCAAAAATGTTGGCTGACCCGGGCAACATCCTAAGTTCTACCCCCAGGGTGGCAGACTCGATGTTTCCCCCCCACAGACCACAGCCAGAGCCACAGTCTCTCTCGGTCATTCCCACCCCAGGGTAAGCACGGTTTGGCTACTTTTCAACAGCAGCTTAAGTTGGGTCCTCCGTGCATATCTGTTCCACAGAGAAGGCACACAAGGCTCAGAGGTGAAGTGAGGTGTTCCAAGTGACAGAGCAAAGACTCGAAGGAGGCCTGACTTTTCACAGAGTAGCCCTTGCAGATGCTCAGATTAGAAACAAGTGTTGGCTGCTCTGTAGGAGCGGACGCTGTGTCGGCATCCTGCGTACTGTAGGGCAGACCCAGGCCCAGACTACTCCTAACGGCTCAGTCCATAAAAGCTGGGCCCACGTCATGATGAAGATTGGAGCTCTAAGAATAGACCTGTGCGGGGCTGGGGATTTAGCTCAGTGGTAGAGCGCTTGCCTAGGAAGCGCAAGGCCCTGGGTTCGGTCCCCAGCTCCGAAAAAAAGAACCAAAAAAAAAAAAAAAAAAAAAAAAAAAGAATAGACCTGTGCAAGGTCACATGGGAAGTTGGTCGGTGACCCTCTTCTGCCGTTTCTTCCCCAAGCCTCCTATGACTGGTTCCCTCCCTCCCTCTCTGCACTGCCCCCACCCCCACCCCTCCCTGATGCTGCTGCTGCTCTTCCTTCTCCCTGAATCTCTGGCTAACCCGTGTCCATATCCCTGCACTCACATTCTTACCGTGGATGGGAGCCTCGAGTAGGGCCAAGCTGTATAGATTAGTGCACCTGGGGTCATAGCTACTTTGGGACATTCTTTAGCCTTTATTGCTTCCAGCTGACAAAGGGACCTATCACCCAGACCCTCTGAGATGTCTGCGGGGGCAGGATCGGACCTCTCAGGGACGGTAGCTCCCAGGATCGGGCCCCTCAAGCTGGAAGCTGATACGAGCAGTAGCAACTGCTGGCTTTATCTAGCTTCTAAGAATAGTCTGAGGTAAAGATCAGAGGCTAGGGCTCGGGGAAAGAACTGCAGTCTCTGCCTCCCTGTCCATCCCTGGGCTTGCCGTAGAAGCTGGGATCCTCCCTCTGGCTTACTCTTTGCTTGGGAAGGTTTTGAGTGGACACACTTGTCCACCTCTGGGCTGGAGGAAAGTGGGTACCCCGGGGGCCCAGACCCAGGTTGACTGTGCAGAGGCTACTCCACACCCAGATCTCCTCCTACATTATAGGACCTTTATTTACATAGTAACTGCTTTAAAATGCCCTTTATAATATACATACATGATTAAAACTCAAGAGGTATTAAAAAGGAAATAAACCAGTTTCTCCCCCTGACTCCACCAACCGTTTTCCTCAGCATCCTGAGGGAGTAGTCTATCCACAGATGAAGCCATGGACACAAGCCTCCCTGAGGCACACAGCCTGTTCCTGTGTTACATCCTTTTTTTTAATCTTTTGTTTGTTTTCCCCAGTGCTAGGGACAGAGCCTAGGGCCTGTGTATGCTAAGCAGGTCCTCTACCACTGAGCACATCCCCAGCCCCTCACTTAAAACTCTGTCGTAGTGATATTCTAAGTCTCCACCAAGACTAAGTACTCCTCTCAGCACTCCAGGGGCTTCAGGATCCTGCTCACTTCACAGGCTTCAGTCATTTCTCAAGATGCCATGGCTGGTAATTGACAGAGACAGGATTCAAGCCCAAGGTGTTCTTCCTCTTGAGTTTGCTACAAGCCTTCCTTCTCTCTTTCTAAGGGCCAAGGTAAGAAATACATACTGAACGTTCACCGGGCGCCCGTCTGATCTGGGATTCAGTAGATTATATAAAAAACCGGGTCTCTGCCCTCGTGGAACTGGCACCCCAGCCCTCACAAGTGCTCGTCAGCCAAGGCTAGAGAGAGGGGAGCCCCTCAGGACTCACATCCTGGTCACGTTTGCTGTTCAGACATAACCTCGTTCCCTTACCCATGAGTCTTCCAGCCTTGGAGCTAGGAACTCTTAGAACTCAACCGAAAGATCGAAGACAGAGGTAGCCGCCTGTGAGGTCACCGTGTAGCCCCCGGAGCCTCTTCTCATTCCCTCTGGGATCCACTTCAGCAGGCCTGGCGGGGGTGTCTGTAATCCAGGGACCAGCCATTGTTTGAAGCTGGGAACAATTGAAGGACAAGGGAGCTATACATAGATGTGCAGCAGCTGTCACCTGTTCCAGCCTGGGCCCAGGGCCCAGGCATTGTCTACATGGAGCAGCTCAACCAGCGAGGGCTCCTGGGGGTGGAGGGTGGAGCAAACTCAGCTGAACCTTAGAGAGGCAGAGGAGAAGGCCAGAATGTGCTCAGATCAGACGGCAGGGAGGAACAGGTAATATGGAAAGAGCAAGTCTTCCTGTCCACTGTCCAAAACAGATTGGTGCTGAGGCCAGAGAGAGAGAACACTACAAAGACGTTGGCTGAAAGATGTTGGTTGAACTCACATATGAGCAGAGCGGAACCCGGAACAGAGCAAGTGCCGGGAGTTAGAGACCCTCAGCACCACACACCTGCACGTGTACTTCTTACTGGGGTGATTTGAAGGATCTTCATGATGCTCTGAGAGGCATTATTTAGACCCCAGTCTTTATTAGAAGTTCGAGGTTAGACTGCTGGGTGATGGTGGCACAAAGACCTGCCTCTCCTTCTGTGCCTCAGTTTCCCTGACTTTAACGAGAGTTGATCTGTACAACCGTTAAAGTGTCCGTTCATCTTCTGACGCTGGCAGGACCTCGTTCCTCATGTGTCCACCCTCGCCCCTCTTTCTGCAGACAGGTCCACAGTCCCTTACGTAGTCCTTTATGGGGATGGGGGACAGCTGGTTCCCCTCTTCCTCCCCCCAGTAGTAACCTTTCAGCCATAAATCCATGCTGAGGCATCTCCTCCGGATAAACAGTCTTGATGCCTTTTGGCTGCCCTCATCCTATTTTTTGCCCTGAGCATCAGAGCTGGGGCCCACTCGAGCAGCTGCCCAGGGCCCCGTGAAGAGGACAAACCTGGGACAAGCAGGGGCCCAGCCACCCCCAGGGTGCCAGGGTGGCGGGCCCCCCCTTGGGGCCTCACCACCTTGCCTGTGGACCATTATGGCAGCCTCCTCCTGAAGGCATCTTCCTGCCACCGGTGTGTCTCGCCCCTTCAATCCATCCTCCACACCAGCTGCTACGGGGATCTGATGAACACATAAATCTGACCACAGTGTCAGATCCTCTTGCTCAAGGCTCTTTGATGAAGAAATAAATAAAAACGCCTTTGATGGTGCCCCAACGCAGACAGGGCAAAGCTCTAAATCCCAACCTTGCTTTTGAAGTTCTTCATAGTTCTATTCCAATGACAGGTCCAGCCTTACCCCTTTTTATGCCCTGGGGCCTAGCCTCAGCCCATGCAGTTGCTCAGACAGGATCTTCAGTGTCTTCTCCTGGGATTGTGGGCTCAAGACACCTGTCTCCACCACCCTAACCCCACCCTCAACCTTCACCCCATCTGCCTTGACTTGGGTGAGCACAGCAAACTGCTCAACTCTTCCTTGCTTTATCTTTCTAGTTTGTTCTCAACATGATGGCCAGCATGGTGGTCATTTAGGCCACTTACATCCTTGCCCTAGAAGGTTCCCGTTGCTCCTGCAATCAGTCCTGTGTCCCTCTCCAAGTGATTCTGAACAATCTTGCCTTCTCTCTACCCTAAGAAAATCTCCCAATATACGCTTTCCCCACGAGTGCTGTGGGCTATATTGGTGATATTTACTTCATGTATGTGAGTACACTGTAGCTTTCAGACACACCAGAAGAGGGCATCGGATCCCTAGATGGTTGTGAGCCACCATGTGGGTGCTGGGGACTGAACTCAGGACCTCTGGAAGAGCAGTCAGTGCTCTTAACCACTGAGCCATCTCTCCAGCCCGCTCATTTTTTCTGCCTAGGCTGTTCTTCAGTTGCAGGCTGGCTCTGAGCTTAAGAACCCTTCTTGTGTTTACAGCTTTGCTCCCTGTTCCTGCCCTGCCCACAGGTCCACTCCCCCCTATCCCGAATGCTGGGGACTAAACCCAGGGTCCCAGGCTTGCCATGGAAATGTTCTCTGACGAAGCTGGTTTCCTCTGAGGCTGCCCAAGTCCCACAAGTTCCCTTTGCTCCTGACAGCACCTGAACTTAACACCCAGAGCCCTTGCAATTGCCAGCTTTACTGGCTCTCTCAGGACATGGGTTTCTTTATTGCTTTGCTATTGTGACCGAGAGGAACCAAGCAGGACGCTTCTAGGCCTGCATTCTGGTATGTTTATAAGCACGCGTCTGTACATTGAGCAGGTAACTCGAATTTCACCTACATCATATCTTTGGCACAGACTATGGCTATTGGGAAATTTTGATCTCTTTAGGTTAATTCTGTCACTCCTGGGGCAAAAAACCCTGCAGTCTGAGCACCTTTGAGTAGTAAAAACTCTGTGTATTTTCCTGGATGTGGGCGATTGTGCGTGCATGGGCACTCTTGTGATCATGTGTATGTGTGCACTCACCTGAGTGTGTAGAGGACATATCGGGTGTCCCCTGCATGACAACTCTTTTTTTTTTTTTTTTTTTTGGTTCTTTTTTTCGGAGCTGGGGACCGAACCCAGGGCCTTGCGCTTCCTAGGTAAGCGCTCTACCACTGAGCTAAATTCCCAGCCCCGCATGACAACTCTTGACCTTTTCTTTTTCTTTTTTTTTTCTTTTCCTTTTTCTTTTCTTCGGAGCTGGGGACAGAACCCAGGGCCTTGTGCTTGCTAGGCAAGCGCTCTACCATTGAGCTAAATCCCCAACCCCTGACCTTTTCTTTTGAGGCAGGGTCCGTCACTGAACCTGAAGCCAGGCAGATGGCCATCAAGCCCAGCCATCCTCCTGTTTCCTTCCCCACGGTGGCAGGTGTGCACATGGTCATGCCTAGCTTTTTCCAGGGGTGCTGGGATCTGAACGCAGATCCTCAGGCTTGTGTGGCAAGTGCTCTGACCCGCTGAGCCATCTGTCCAGTCCCTTCTCTCCACACCCACACATTGTTCACACTCAGCTCCCCGCCTCCGACCCTGTGCAGAGATGAAAACTCTATCATCTGGATGATCACGGTTGGTTCCTTTGCCTGGCAGCTACCTACTGAGTCTCTGCCCTGGACAGGCTTCCTGGAAGGTGCTGGGAATGCAGCCCAGACCCCGTCCCTCAGAGTTCCTTCCCAGTGGCAGGAGGCAAATGAGAAACAGCCCACCTGCACGGAGAGCGAAAATAGCCTGGTTCTCACAAGCGCATCAAGAGGATGAGGACCAGAGCTGTAAGATCTCAGATGTAAAGACTCTGAACATGGACGAAACCACGCAGAGACGATTCCTCAGGGAGGAGGGGGCTTTCATATGTGTGTGTGTGTGTGTGTGTGTGTGTGTGTGTGTGTGTGTGTGTGTGTACATACGTTTAAAACATACAGCTGAGGGGCTGGGGATTTAGCTCAGTGGTAGAGCGCTTACCTAGGAAGCGCAAGGCCCTGGGTTCGGTCCCCAGCTCCGAAAAAAAAAAAAGAACCAAAAAAAAAAAAAAAAAAAAAAGAACCAAAAAAAAAAAAAAAACCATACAGCTGAATGTGATTCACAAAGTAGACATGACTATGTGACCTCCCCCTCGCCCCCAAGCGCAGCATTCTGGAGAAGGTCTTACGTTCTCGACGGCTCTCTCAGGCCCTCCATTGTCAGGAGACCAGCCTCCCACCTCTGTCCCTGTGCTTGCTCCATGTTACCTGCTCTGAACGCATATGTGGTGACAGCACATAAAATTACCTTTGTATATTTGTTCCGCACAGATACATATCTGGAAGGGATTGCCTATGGGTACAGAGAATTCTCCCGATGTCTATTTGGAACGTCCTAGATCTGTGTCCAGTATCCAAGTTCTTGGATCCTTTTATGCTCTGCTCAGCCTTGGATCTGCTTGGAATCCTGGCTCCGGGGTTCTCTAGTTCTGTGTCCAGTATTTTTTAGATCATTTGAGCCTATAATTCTAAAATTCTGCAATGTCACCAAGCCCTGAATGAATTGATGGACAGAAGAGTCTGGAAGTGTCTTGACATATTGTAGAGTTATTATCAGACAAGCTGAATTGTAAGCACCCCACTCTTCATGAGAGTTGGGTACAAGAAGTTGGCTTTCTGTAAATCATGAATGCCAGAATATGGAGATGCTCCTAACTGGAGTAAACTCCTAGATTTTCTTCCTCTTTTTTACTGTATGGTTTCATTTCTTGTTTGTTTCTTTTCCTTCCTTCCTTCCTTCCTACCTTCCTTCCTTCCTTCCTTCCTTCCTGTCAGGGACCACACCTAGTGTCTTAAGCTTGTTCAGTAAGCACTCTTCACGGGATCTACCTCTCCAGCCCTCTTTCTGTCTATTATTATTTAATTTTGACATGAGGGTCTTGCTAAATTACTTAGACTGACTGAACTTGGCTCCTTTCCGCCTGGACCTTTTGAGCGTAAAGTCTCAAACTCAGGTTAATGGCTACCTGCGGTGCCTTACAGTCATTTGTCGTGAGTTTCTGAGTCCTAACACTGAGTACCGGGAGTTACAGGTGTCTACTAGACCCAGCTTTGTTTGGGTTTTCTTCATGGATTTCCCTTTGGAGACTCTGAGAGGCAGAGCTAGAGGCTAAGGGGTGGTGTCCAGGTGCTGCAGAAGGATGCAGATCCTCCCAGTGCTGTCCATTTGCTGGCCTTTGACACCTGGTTAGTGCGGTCTTCCTGTGCACTTCACTCTTCCTATGTGCAGGAGCAGAACTGAAGTAGAAGGCCACAGTGACTATTCTATGGCTCCCTTCCCTGGTCTTTCTGCTCTCTCCTTCTAAGAGTGCAGGTCTTTTTTTTTTTTTTTCTTTTTTTCTTTTTTTCGGAGCTGGGGACCGAACCCAGGGCCTTTACCACTGAGCTAAATCCCCAACCCCAGTGCAGGTCTTTTTTATGCATGTAGGAGACTCCCTGTGACTCAGTTTCCACTCCAGAGTGCCTCGCTGCCTTGTCCAGGTCCCTGCCACTCTGGATCCAAGCTTCCTGACTGAGTGACTTGTCTCTCTCCGCCTTTGTGATCCCCTGACAATGGGAGGTAAAAATAGCCCAGGGGCTGAGCTAGAGGAGATAAAAGGGAATTTGCCTTTTGTGTCCTGTGGCCAGGCTGGGGGGGCCATGACACGTGGAGATTGCTGACATAGCTCTCCTTCGCTGACCTTGACAACTGCAATAAAAGGGGTAGCAGCACTCCCTGCCCTCACCGTGGTGCCAGGTGGGTGATGAGGGCTGAGGGTGGGTGATGAGGGCTGAGCATGGGTAATCAGGGCTAGGTTTGTAGCTGGAGAAAGGCAGGAGAGCACCTATGGGTGGGCCCAGGTCCTCAGTACCTATCAGAGGATGCCCTATGTCTGGAGGTGTGCAGTTTCGAGCTCACCCAGGGACTCACCCACTATCAAGCCTTGTGGGTTGGAGGATCAGACCCCAGTGTGGGTCCTGGTTCCTGAGTTTCCAGTCTTTTCCATCTCGCAGGGCCTGCTGCCTCGGATTGTCTTGAATCGCTGTCCCGATTCTCAACACCAACACCTCTCAACACCATGATGGATATGAATGAACTTGGAGAATCAGCCTGCTACCTCCGCCAGGGATACCAGGAAATGATGAAGGTGCACACTGTCCCATGGGATGGTAAGTGAGAGCAGAGAGGGACACAGCCATGGAGAAGTCCAAGGATTCAGACTAGGAGTGAAGAGGGCAGACTTTCTGCTTGATACGACAGGGCCACGGTGGCCTGATACCTGGGTCCCCCCCCCCCCCCCGCAGTTTCTGAGTGCCAGAGGCTAAAATCACAGGGAAGCGAGGCTGGGTTTGTTCCTCTGTAAAATGAGACAATGTCACCTTGCTCTTGAAGTCTCTATGAAGACGCAGGCTGGAACCTGGGACCTCTGATGTGAGACTGATGTGTGCAGGTGGCCTCCGTGTCCACAAAACCTGCGCTGAACTTATTTTTAGTGCTTCCCATAGAGCCAATGCCACTCTTGATTAGGGACAGGAACAAAGGCTACTATTTATGACTTGATTGGCTCATAGTACAATAATAACATAGGCAATGCATGTCTGGGGCTTATGAAGGGCCACACCAGAGCTGCTGGTTTGTGTGTGTGTGTGTGTGTGTGTGTGTGTGTGTGTGTGTATCTTCTCAATAATCCGGGGAGATGGGAACTGAAGTAGATCCAGATTCAGTGGCGTGTAACGTCTGGAGTTGTACGCAGCACAGTGCTTAAGATGTATCGTGCTTAACTGGGCGTGGTGGCACACATCTTTAATGTCCGCACTCAGAAGGCAGAGGTAAGAGGAGCTCGGTGAACTGGAGGCCAGCCAGAGCTACAGAGTGAGAACCTGTCTCAGAAGAAAGGAGAGCTGTCTCCTGCTTGACCTGACATTCCGCTATTGTTATCTTTCAACCGTTTTCGTTCATTTAAGTTTTTAGCATTCAGAGTAGAGGATTCCCTTCCAGCATTTTAAATGAAAATTAATTAATTAATTAATTAATTAATTAATGGAGCCTGGGTTGGAGCCTTATTCTATGAATAGTTCTGACCAAGGAACATGGCTAGCGACTGTGAAGGCAGGGAACGGGACTTGTGTCCACACGAGTCCACATTTTATCACCATAAAAATGCGGGCTCCCCGAAGCTCTAGAGTGAGCTGACCAGTCAGGAATGAGCAGAGGACAGAGGTACATCTCCTGGCTGACTGTGTCCACATCTTCTGTGAAATAGGGAAAGTACAACCCACCGGAGAGTTAGGAGCCTTATACTGAAGGGATGCCCTACCTACGTGCAGCTTCTTATGGCCTTTGCATTTGTGGAAACAAGCCCAGAGAAAATGAAGGTTTCCCCGGTAGCCAAGCTGAACCTAGGTGTGGAGTGTAGACTGTTATTTCAATCAGTTCATTGGAGATCTTTAGGGATCATCTCGGCCCTGGGTTTGGATGAGTCCACACTGGAATGTCTATGTCCTGTCCCAGTGGGTGACTTGGGAGTGGAAGGGGGTGGGGATTATCGCTTGAGCATAGAAATCCCATGGGACACTTGGAGGTCCTCTCAGAATCTGATTTTTTTTTCAACCCAGGCAAGAAACGGGTCTGGGTGCCTGATGAACAGGATGCCTATGTCGAAGCTGAGGTCAAGACTGAAGCTACTGGAGGCCGAGTCACTGTGGAGACCAAAGACCAGAAGGTTGAGCTTTCCCCTTCCTTGAGATTAACCCCTCTGACCCTAGGTGCATCTCCTGGCCAGCTGGATCCACAGAAAGAATGAAGCGGACTGGTGCATGGGAGTGTGTGGGTAGGAGAGAGAGGAAAGGTCAGGTCACCCATCTCTGTTCCTCACCGTGTGACACATCTCCTCGGAAGGTGCTGACAGTGCGTGAAACGGAAATGCAGCCCATGAACCCACCCCGCTTCGACTTACTGGAGGACATGGCCATGATGACGCACCTCAACGAGGCTGCAGTGCTGCACAACCTGCGCCAGCGTTATGCTCGCTGGATGATCTACGTGAGCCCCGGGCAGGGATGGCTCAGCGGTGGGCGGGGCCACTAATGGGCGGGGTCTAAGGGCCCGAAGGAATGGCGTCTGGAGAGCTAGACTAGAGGGGAGTTGGAAGTGAGCTCTGGGGCTGAAAGAGCAGAACTGAAGAGTGGCAAAGGAGAGGGCTAGAGGAACAAACTGTAGGTAAATGAGGGGGCGGCCTAGAGCGATGACTTGGTGATGTCTAGGGTCTTGGAAGCAGAGCCAGGACCGTGTATGGGGCCTAGCTGCCTACTTGGCACCTCTGAAGGGTCGGTAAAGGGTTCTGCGGCTCAGGCTGGAACAGGAGAAAGGACTTTGCATAGGATATCTGGAGGCTTTTTGAATATTGCAGGGGTCATGGTGGGCCTGGGAATAGGAACTTGGACATCTTTCTTCCCGCCCCCAAAAGCTCTATTGTGAACTCTCTCCTCAGACATACTCGGGCCTCTTCTGTGTCACCATTAACCCATACAAATGGCTCCCGGTCTACACAGCTACTGTGGTGGCCGCCTACAAGGGCAAGCGCCGCTCGGAGGCCCCGCCTCATATATATGCAGTGGCAGATAATGCCTACAATGACATGCTCCGCAGTAAGAGCCACCTCCCTCACCGTCCCTCAGCTCAGGGTGGCTTCCGGTTAGGACTCTCTCCCCTTCCCTTCCCTTCAGCACTCCCTCCTTTGATACTACCCTAGCTATTCTGCCTTTTTAGTTTGGAAGTCCCACTTGGTCTCTCTCACTGGGTGTTTGGGTGGTGGCAACTATGTCTGCACCTTAGATGATCCAGGAAGCCCACCTATGGTTAGTCCCTCACCCTAGCTGACACATTTACTCTCTTTCCTTTCTCTAGACAGAGAGAACCAGTCCATGCTGATCACGTGAGTGGGGCTCTGGGCATCAAGTGGCGAGTGATAGCCACTTGATAGCGGTGGTCCGGTGAGGGGTGGGGGATCAAAGTTAATTCTCAGGGTTGGATCCAAAATGCTTAGGTCAGGGCCCTTACCTGGTGGAGTCAATGTCCTCCCTGGCTCCCTGTGTGTGGGGGGGGGAGGGGAGTAGAAGGCAGGTATTCAAACGTGGGTGTGACCTCAAGCTCCTTGTGTCTCTCCTGAGATCTGGGCATCTCCCACCTGGTCCTTTGGAGGCTCTAAATAGGTCCTTTGGAGGTTCTAAATAGGTCCTTTGGAGGTTCTAAATAGGTCCTTTGGAGGTTCTAAATAGGTCCGTCTCATCACTGCATCTCAGCCCTCAACCTTCACTAGCCTTCATGGGAAAGGTCTCCATCTCCGATGTACTGAGTCATGTCCAGTCAGGCCAATACACACACATGCACACAGGGACGCGCGCGCGCGCGCGCGCACACACACACACACACACACACACACACACACACACACACACGACCATAGGGTATTAAGACCAAGTCCTCTGAAGCCAGACTGAGCTGGATCCAGGCGCTCACACTCCCATATCTTGCTGTGTGCCTCTGGGCCCCCGAATCTCAGCAATACAAACAGAGCAGCCTAGCCTGCCACACAAGACTGCCAGCAGTTAAGTCTGTTAAGCCTTGCACAGAGCAGAGGCAGGCCCAGAGCTTCTGAGGCCCATTTCCTTACCCATAAGACGATCATGTCTACCTTCCCTGGCCTTCTCATGGAGGTGGGGTACCTGACATGGCTCCCGGAGCTAAGTCGGTACTCGGTTTTCGGTGGTAAGTCAACATCATCATCTCAGAGAGTCTGTACCTGGGAGTTTGGATCTGGGGACACTGAGTTGGGAAGAGATGGTGGGGAGGGTTGAGGTTTGGGGGAGGGGGCTGGGAGAATTAGGGAGACAAATGGGCTTTAGTGACAGATGTTTGTGTTGTCCAAGCGGAGAGTCGGGGGCCGGTAAGACGGTTAACACCAAGCGGGTCATTCAGTATTTTGCCATCGTCGCTGCCCTGGGAGACGGGCCGGGCAAGAAGGCAGTAAGACTTGCCCGCTTGGGCGCCAATCCCTACTGCTTCCCCCTGTTTTCTTTTTCTTTTTTTTTTTCTTTCTTTCTTTTTAAAATTGCAACCTCCCAGAGTCCCTCCCAGAGCCCCCAGCCCTGCCCGAGCCTCCTACCTTGGTGAGAGACTCTGGCCTGAGCAAGGCTCAACCAGAAAACCCATGGCCACCTCCGTCACTGTGTTATGCCCGAGCCAGACCCGAGCCACAGCTCCCGGGTGTTTTTGCATGTGTGTGACTTTTCCAGTGTGACCTTCATAATTTTTAAAGAGTTTACCAAGTAGTGTGCTTTTATCCGGAAGTGATTATTTTCTTGGCCCACATTCATCGAGGTCTCTGTTACCCGCTCCCAATGAGTGGAGCAGGCTGATCCATAGATGTTAATTACCCAGAGCCGAGGGCCCTGGGAATTCTTGACAGTTACATGGCCCGTGGTTTTGATTAAGATTTTTTTTTTTTTTTTGGTGAAACTTCTTAAACAATGGAGGCATGGTGGTTTTTGTTGTTTTTAATGTGACTGTCCCATCCCTGGCCCACAGGCCAGCTGTCTGTGGCTTCGGCTGACCCCCACACATCTACCAATGTGAGAGGACCCAGGCTCCCTCTGAGCGGCCTACACTCCTGGTCCTGTTGAGCCTTGCTTTACTCTGGGGCAATTTTCTTCTTTTTTTCTCTTCTTTTTTCCTTCTTGCTGTGTTTTCTTTCTTTCTTCTTCTTTTTCCGTTTGTTGTTTTGTTTTGCTTTTGATCTTTTGTCCCACCCTTCCCCCATCTCCTCACTTGATTGCCTTGATTTTGGATTTCGTTTGTTTTGGTTTTTGGTTGCAGTCATAGTTTTTGTTTTTGCTGTTGGCTTTTTGATATTCTTTCTTCCCTTCCTTTCCCACCATTTCCCAAGCCCTGAAAGGCCTTTGAGAATACTGTAGACAAGTAGGATAATCCTATAACGGGAAAAGAAGACAGAGCCCAAAGCTGAAAGGAACACAACTGGAAGGGCTGAGGCAGGAGAGTACCTACATAGGAAGGGGCTTTGATTCTGGAGTCAGGGCATAGGGGCAGCTCAGCAGAAAGTCACCCACAGGATTTGGGAGCTTCAAAGCTGTACTAATTCTCTCCCCTTGAGCTCGGATTTGGCTAACCTGGACAGAAAGAGTCTTGAACAAAAGCAGCTGATAAGTTGCATATGGAGGGCATGGGAGGAGGAAGGGGCAGAGATGGCAGAAGTCGCTGCACTATCCAAGATCAGGGAGGTCTTCCCAGAGGAGGAAGAGCTTGGCAGGCTGCTAAGGAGAGAGGACTCTAGTCAGGCTCCTTGTGTGGATGTGGATGATGAAGAAATTCCTGAGGAGGCAGAGACAGGAGACCCTAGTGCTGCCCCCTCCCCAAGCCCTCAAGATGATGCTTGCTTCCCCTGTCTAGCATCTCCCAGCTAATCAGCTGATCAGCCCATGAGCTCTAGGGGTATGGAGTCCTCCAGGGGAGAATGCTACGATTAACATTACTAAATATTTGGATAACTAATATACACTGTCCCACTACCATGCCAATGCCCCACCCTTACTCTGAAGACCTCACACCCTCTGACATTTTCCTTTTCCCTCCAGCAATTTCTGGCAACAAAAACCGGGGTAAGTAAAGGGCCCAGCTGGGGGCAGACAACATTTATGGGGTCCTGGGGATGCCCACTTCTCCTTACGACCAGAGATTCCATGGGCTGCTCTGGCCCCTCATTCCTGCTGCCTCCAGGGCACCCTTGAGGATCAAATCATCGAGGCTAACCCTGCCATGGAGGCTTTTGGTAACGCCAAGACTCTGAGGAACGACAACTCCTCCCGTTTTGTGAGTGGGCACACTTGGGAAGTATGTAGCTGGGGGTTGGGGGGAAAGGAGTCAGTAGCCAGGAGGGCCCTGGTGGTAGGGACCCTCCACAGGACTGAGGGTGGCACGGTTCCTCTGCTGCAGGGCAAGTTCATCCGCATCCACTTTGGTCCCACTGGGAAGCTGGCCTCTGCGGACATTGACAGCTGTGAGCCTGGGAGAAGGCAGGGGAGGTGTGGGAGGAGGGAGTGGCTGCACTGAACAAATTCTTTGGCTTCCCTCTGCTCTGGCCATTTCTCTCCATCTTCCCACTTAAGTCCACTTTACCCATCAGACTGGCCCCCTGGTCTCTACTCTCCTGCTCTGTCTATGGTCTGTAGTTGACCATTTCCTGTCCCTGCTTCTAAGCTCCTCTGAGGAGCCAGGGAGAGGACTTGGGAGTACAGCCTTGATGTGCTTTACAAAGACCAGAGTTCAGACTCCCCAGAACCCATGTAAACACTGCTGGCCCACTTGTAATCCCAGCCCTCGGGAGGCGAGAGACAGGGAGTCTTAAAGCAAGGGGCACAGTGAGATAGCTTCATCGGTGAGCTCTGGGTTCAACTGAGAGACGTCTGCCTCAATATATACAGTTAAGAGCAATGGAGGAAGACACCAGGGACCCCCACAGGGACAGACACAAGTCCCACACAGTGACATAGATACTGGGAAGGCACTTTCCAGTGTAGGCCTGCTTGTGCACAGACATGGGGACCTCCACACATGGCCCTCCCTCTCGTGGCTGCCACTTCCCTATCCCTGCACCATACTGGGGTCTTTGCCCCAGGGAAGAGATAAGCAGGCTAGTACTCCTTTTTCTGCAGATCTCCTGGAAAAGTCTCGAGTGATCTTCCAGCTGCCCGGTGAGCGTGGTTACCACGTCTACTACCAAATCCTCTCCGGGAAGAAGCCAGAGCTGCAGGGTGAGGATCAGGTTGGAAGGTCAGATCCCAAAGACCCTGCCTGGCCCCTATCAGGCCGGACCCTGGGATAGCTGTTCACCCTCTCTGCAGAGGGACAGGGTACCTCCACTCTCCTGGAAGCCTGTTTGCCCCCTACCCTCTTCTCTTACTGCTTCTGATCATCTCTAAGCCCTCTTTTGCTTTTTATTTACTTTTTTGGTAGTGATTGTTACGGGAGGGGGGTGCGCGTGCACTTGTGTGTGTGTGTGTGTGTGTGTGTGTGTGTGTGTGTGTGTGTGTGTGTGTTCTATGCAGGGTAAAACAGGCCTCTTAGCTCTATTGTCCTGCCAAGATTGTAGCCGCCCATCCTGAGACTAGAACCCCCACCTAGCACCAAGGGAACCCGGTGGTACTCTACCCACTCTCACTGTTGAAAGCCCTCTGAAGGCAAAGCATCCTCCCTTGTCCTGGTGTCCAGGGGTAGAGCTGACTACACAGTCATCAAAGGGTCACAGTGGTCAAAGAATGAGTGAGTCTTTCGGACTGAGGGGCATTCCCCGGAGAACCGTAAAGAAAGAGACTCATGCCCAGACATGCATATGAACTTGAAAAACTAAAGGGGGCTGGGCTTGGTGGCACGCAACTTTAGTCTTAGTACCCAAGAATCAGAGGCAAGCAGAGCTCTTGAGTTTGAAGCTAGCCTGGTCTACATAGTTCTAGTCCACCCAGGGCTATGTAGAGAGACCTGTCTAAATAAAATAAAATAAATATGCTAATAAATAAAATAAAAATGGAAAAGAGCTAAGTACTACTCAGTGATAGAGAACGCCTATCTAGGAGGCTCAAAATCCTGAGTTCCATCCCAATCACGCATATGCACACACATGCCTGCACACATGCACACTCGCACATATACTCTCACACACTCACACATATTCTCTTTCTCACACATATGCGGGCATGTACACATGCATGCATGTGCAGACACGCACACTTCTATTTCATTCTCACACACGCACACGGGCACGCACACATGCATTTACACATGCACACACATTGACTCTCACACACTTGAGCACACATACACACACACACTCACACATATACTCTCATACACTCGCACAGTCTTATACACGAACACACGTTCTCTCTCACACTGACACAGCTGTAAAAAAGAAGCGACCAGAGGGCCACGCCTGCAATTCAAGGACTTAGGAGCTGCAATCATCATAGGATTGTGAATTAGGGCCAGCATGGGCTACGTAGAACCTGTCTCAAAAGACTAAATAAATAAAAGTAATGATGAAATAAACCAAAAGCCCCATGTGTGGATCACAGGGACCAGAAGCTCAGGTTAGAGAGAAGCCCTGGGAAGGCTCAAGACTCTTGCTGTGAGAGACCCCTCTCCTCCGGCCTCCTGGTGGGATAGGAGATGGAAGGCAGCTGAGAATTCAGCCTAACTCACCTCCTGGGGCTCCTGTCCACAGACATGCTGCTCCTCTCCATGAACCCCTACGACTACCACTTCTGCAGTCAGGGGGTCACCACCGTGGATAACATGAACGACGGGGAGGAGCTTATCGCCACTGATGTATGCTCCGTGGGGGGAATGGGGTGGGGTGGGCGGTGGGACCAAGCGCATGTGTGAACATGCGCACTGGGGAGAGACCGGGAAATAGGATGAGTGGGGTGGTCCTCGGCGAGACTCTCTAGGACCCCATACTTTCCTGAGCCTGCTTTGTTCTCCTACTCAGCATGCAATGGACATCCTGGGCTTCAGCGTGGATGAGAAGTGCGCATGCTATAAGATCGTGGGCGCCCTCCTGCACTTTGGCAACATGAAGTTCAAACAGAAGCAGAGAGAGGAACAGGCTGAGGCAGACGGCACTGAGAGTGAGGACCTCTAACCTCAGCCTGACCAGGCCTTTACCCTGGATGCTTACCCATAATTCCCATTAACCCCTGTTTATAATCTTTGATCTCAGTGTTCTCTGTTCCTGTCTGAATTCTAGACCCTCCTAAGGGTGACAATCTGCAGGCCCTGATTCCTCCTAACCTTCCTCTTCAAACCCCCAGGCTGTGACAACCCCTGACCCCCCAGGGGCCCACACTGTTGACCTCCCTCTTCCTTATCCAAACCGTGTTCCCTGCCAGGTGCCGACAAGGCTGCCTACCTGATGGGAGTCAGCAGTGGAGACCTCCTCAAAGGTCTTCTGCACCCCCGGGTTCGTGTGGGAAACGAGTATGTGACCAAGGGCCAGAGTGTGGAGCAGGTGAGAAGGCTACAAAGGCTTGCTCAGGGAGAGCTGAGGCGGGATTTCTCTCTTGTCAGGTCCCCACCCAACCCCGCCTTCCTGCATCCACAGGTGGTATTTGCTGTGGGGGCCCTGGCCAAGGCTACCTATGACCGGTTGTTCCGATGGCTGGTATCTCGAATCAATCAGACCCTGGACACAAAGCTCCCCCGTCAGTTCTTCATTGGGGTCCTGGATATCGCTGGTTTTGAGATCTTTGAGGTGAGAAGAGCTCTCAACCACGGCACAGTCCTATCTGAGGCAAAGGCAGATGCGTGGGTGTGGGGGACCACAGCCCTACTCTACCCCCCGCCCCCGAATCCCCTTCCCCGCCCTCCAGTCCGCATCCACAAGGAGCCTGCTAACTGGGGATCTGCTGCCTATAGTTTAACAGCTTCGAGCAACTGTGTATCAACTTCACCAACGAGAAACTGCAGCAGTTCTTCAACCAGCACATGTTCGTGCTGGAGCAGGAGGAGTACAAGCGGGAGGGCATTGACTGGGTCTTCATCGACTTCGGCCTTGACCTGCAGCCCTGCATCGACCTCATCGAGAAGGTCAGGCCTAAAGTGGGGATGGTGCCGGAAGTTGCGCATGCGTGCGTGCGTGCGTGAGTGCGTGAGTGGGTGGGTGGGTGCAGGCCTGTATGTATCAGCTGTGTATCAATGTGTGGTTGTGACTGAAGTGAGTGTGAAAGTATAAATGTGGCTGCGTGGCTGTGCACATGGGTGTGCTGGAGACATTTGGGTATAGGCGAATAGTGTCATGAGGCAGGTAAGAGGGCCAGTGCTATGGGCAGCTCTGCCATTCACCAGGTCCTTGTGCAGAACTGACTCGAGGACTACGTGCATTGGATTCTAACACATTGCATATGCTTCCCCACTGCACGGAGAATGGAAAAAGAAATTGGAAACACTGGAAATAAAGAGGGGGGCTCCCTCTGAGCCTCCCACAGCCTGTGGCTTAGCCTCGAACTAGTTCACCCCAGATGTTTGGCCCCAGGCATGTGTGTTTCTTTTTTGTAATCACTACATGTATCTATTTGCTTTGTGGATTGACATGTTGGTAAGCATGAATCATGGCATGTGTGGGGTCAAGGGACAATTCAGGAGTCATTTTTCTCCTTCTGCCTCATGGGTCCTGGGGATGGAAGTCAGGTTGTCAGGCTTAGTGACATGTGTCTTTTCCCACCCAATCATCTTGCCAGTCCAGTACGTATGGTTTTTATGGATACAGTCCTAATTTGTAGCATGTTTTCCCTCTGAACATGCATTTTTAATGCTGTGGAAAAGCCAGACTGGACCATGCAGCAGGCGACTCTCAGCCTCTGACTGCTGGGCACTTAGGTGGTTGATTTTTTTGTCTACGAAATAAGCATTGGAGTGAATCATTATTGCCATTTGGTTGAGAAGTGAAGGTTTGGGGCTGGAGAGGTGGCTCAGTAGTTAGAGCACCGACCACTCTAGAAGATCTGGTCAGTTCCTCGCACTCACAACAGGCAAATCATAGCTGCAAGTAACCCTAGTTTCCAGGTATCCAATTTTTTCTGGCCTCCATGGGCACATAAACTCATGCAGGCATATATGTACACATACACATACACATATACAATACATATGCATATACCTATACATATACATATAACATATGCATACACATATACAATACATATGCATATACTTATACATATACATATAACATATACATATGCACACACATATACTTATACATACACATGTACATATACTTATACATATACATATAACATATACATATGCACACACATATACATATACTATACATATACATAACACATACACATATACTTATACATACACATGTACATATTTATACATATACATACACATACACATATACATATACAATACATATACATATAGCATACACATACATATATACATACACATACAAGTAAACACTTGTTAAAACAAGAAACATAGATTTAGTAAAATGCATGATCCCTGTTTCTAATGAGTGTAGACTCAATTAGCTTTAAAAAAAAGTGTGGGGGTTGGGGATTTAGCTCAGTGGTAGAGCGCTTGCCTAGGAAGCGCAAGGCCCTGGGTTCGGTCCCCAGCTCCGAAAAAAAGAACCAAAAAAAAAAAAAGTGTGTACATGTGAGCCACCGATGCTAGTTAATAGGGCACAGAGATGCCAGTCTGTCCTATACACATAGGAAGGGAAGGGGATTGGAAGTCAAGCCACAAACTCTTCTCTCCTAGAAGGTGGGTTCCTGTGTATACACACATGACTGAGTTCTCCTGTGTATGGCTGGCTTATGGATCTGAAACAGCTCCCAGAAGGAGTTAGACTGGAGAACAAAAGTCTAAGGGCCCAGCCAGTATGGTCTAGCCTGGCCCTTCAATCTTGCTTCCTGTTCCAGCCTCTGGGCATTCTGTCCATCCTGGAGGAGGAGTGCATGTTCCCCAAGGCTTCAGACGCAAGCTTCAGGGCCAAGCTCTATGACAATCACTCTGGGAAGTCACCTAATTTCCAGCAGCCTCGCCCAGACAAGAAACGCAAGTACCAGGCTCACTTCGAGGTGGTCCACTACGCAGGCGTGGTAGGTGCTCCCTGGAGCTCCATATTCAACCACTGCCCTCTCTCCCTCCTCAGGGTCACCAACTGGGTCACCACTTTCCTTCGTAGGTACCTTATAGCATTGTGGGCTGGCTGGAGAAAAACAAGGACCCCCTCAATGAGACCGTGGTCCCCATCTTCCAAAAGTCACAGAATAGGCTCTTGGCCACCCTCTATGAGAACTATGCAGGTTCTTGCTCCAGTAAGTACTGAGGGACAAGCTGGCCATTTCTGGGGATCCACAGAGTCATGTTCCCTGGCCTGATCAATTCTCATTATCTCTCCTAGCCGAGCCCCCCAAGTCTGGGGTGAAAGAGAAACGAAAGAAAGCAGCATCATTTCAGACAGTGTCTCAGCTTCACAAGGTGAGGTTCAGACTGGGGCCCCAGCTGCCCCGCCCTCTGCAGGCTGCCCCGCCCTCTGCAGGCTGCCCCGCCCCCTGCAGGCTGCCCCGCCCCCTGCAGGCTGCCACGCCCTCCTTGCTCCCTGCCGTCCCTGTCTTGGGTGGGCAGCTGTTAAGACTTGCAGTGATGTTTAGCTCCTCTCCATGTGAACATCACAGCAAGTCTGTGCTGCTGCCTGCCCCCATGCTGCCTGGGTAGGGCTCAGAGAAGGGGGAGCCATGGGAGGGAGTCCTGGGGAGGTAGTAAAGACTTAGGTGGTGGGTGGGGTGGGGCAAGAGTCATAAGTGCATTTGGGCTTGTCTGCCCAGTCCCCTCTGGTCCCTATCCACTGCGGCATCCAATTCTGGTTCTCTGCCCCTCCCGTGCCTCTCCCTGCTCTCCCCACTCCCAGGAGAACCTCAACAAGCTTATGACCAACCTGCGGGCCACACAGCCCCACTTCGTCCGTTGTATCGTCCCCAACGAGAACAAGACTCCAGGTGGTGTCCCCGGGCCAGTGAGGATGGGGGAACCGGAAACATCTTAGGCTCTCACCTTGCAGGGTTTTCTCAGTCTCTAAGTAAGACCTGGGTAGGGACCTAAAGGCATGTCCGTACATTTCTAACCGCCTTCTTCCACTCCCACCACATCCAGGGGTCATGGATTCCTTCTTGGTGCTACACCAGCTACGCTGTAACGGGGTCCTAGAGGGGATCCGGATCTGCCGCCAAGGGTTCCCCAACAGACTGCTGTATGCTGACTTCAGGCAGCGGTGGGTGCTGGCTGCCTCAGCCTCCTCCCACTGCTCTTAGATTCCATGGAGCTTGAGGGGGTGGGAGAAACATGTTGGAGACTGAGGGACAAAGAGAGGCTTCGGTCCCCTGAGAAAGCAAGCATCTCAGTCTGGAACTGTGTTAAGGAAAGAAGTGAATAGACTTGAGGTAAATGTGGAGCCAGAGGCTGCTGGCTTTCCAATTACTTGGATACGGGATAAGAGAGGGTTAGCCTGTGGTTACTCCCAAGTCTCAGGCCTGAGCAACTGGATAAGCGAAAGAAAGCAGCATCATTTCAGACGGTGTCTCAGCTTCACAAGGTGAGGTCCAGACTGGGGCCCCACCTGCCCAGTCCCTCTGAAGGCTGCCCTGCCCTCTGCAGGCTGCCCCGCCCTCCTTGCTCCCCGCCATCCCTGTAAATGATGCTGCTTTCTTTCTCTGAGCGCTGAGCGTAAGTCAGGATGTTTAGATTGGGTGTGTAGGGGGTTTGAACATGCCCAGTTAGAAACGCCTCCGGCAGATGTCTAAAAAAGAAGGAATTAGATTTATTATTCTGGACCTTAGGTAAGCAGACCAGAGGATATAGATTTGAAGATTAAATATGGTTTGTGTGGACTGATGCCTGACAGGTAGTGAGTGCTCCAGCAATGTCCTCAGCTCCCTTCCCACTTCCCTTGGTGGGTTTGTTAAACTACACTTGTCCTCAGCTGCTTCCCCTTCTACAAGTAGCAGGGGTCACCCACCCGTCCTTTATAAATTAGATATCTATACAGATAAGGTACATGTGGGCGTGTGTACACAGAGAGCTTGTAGGTCTGGTTTTCATGTCACTATCAGTCTAGGGAATGGTTCCCCGTCTCCAAAGATCCCAACGGTTCTGCCTCATCTTTGTTGTTTTAAAGCAGGGGATTGCTAGGTAGCCCAGGCTAACCCCAACCTCTCAGTACTCATTGGCATTGTGTCTCACTCCTATAATCCTAGCACTAAGGCGGGTGGGCAAGAGGTTCACCAGGGCTGTGAGGCCAGCCTGGGCTACATAGTAACTTCTAGGGCAGCCTAGGTTACAGAGTGCAACATTCCAAACACAAAAGCCAAAAAGAACTCCCGAGATTTGACAGATGGTTCATTACAGGGCTTGCCTTGAAGCATGAGGACCTGGGTTTGAGTCCCAGAACCAAATAAAATGCTGGGCAGGGTGGTGCACATTCATTCTCCCAGTGAAAGAGTTCTGAGGCTCCAGGCCACCCAGTGAGTTCTAACTGATGCATTCCAGGCAACCTGTCCCAAAGGAAGGAGACTACGTTCATGAGGGTAGCCCTGAGGCTGTCTTCTGGCTCCCTTATGCATGAGTGCTTGTTCCTGTGCACATAAATTTAAAGCTAAACCCGTACTGGAGAGGTGACTTAGTGGCTAAGAGCATTAGCTGGTCTCCCGGAGGACTGAGATTCAGTTTTTAGCGCTTTCTTTGTGACTAAAAACCATACGTCTAGCAATGTGTGAGTCCAACTCTGGGGCTTTAGCGCCCTCTTCTGGTCTCCATGAGTATATACATGCAGGCAAATCACTCATACAGAATTCAACAACTCTCCGTCTTTCTGCCTCGGCTTCCTGAATGCTGAGAACAGGCATGTGTAATCCCGGCCAGCACATCACTACTGTTGTTTATTGTCTGTAAAACCACGGTAGCCCAGTGACCCACACCTCAGTTTGATGAGTCCCCTAGCTCTGCTTTCCTTTCACTGCATGGCCACTGCCCACCTGTACACGTGTATAAGTGGACATGCTAGGGAATCCTTGTTCCCTGTGAGTAGGATTCTCAGGTGTGTCTTTATTTTGTGATATGGTACAGTACAGCACTGCATTATGTTTTTGCCTTGAAGAAATCACAAAAGTACCACGTTCTTTCCAAAAACCACATCTATTTGCAAACCCGCTAAAATGCACTTAAGTCACCAAGCCCACTTTTGATACAGGATTGGCCCAGTTAACCAAGCCAACCTCTAAGATCTTCCTGCTTCTGCTCCCCAAATGCGGGGAATTCAGGTGGATGCCACACCCCTCTGCTGAGGTTTGTACAGATTGTGCTGTTCCCTCAGGATGGCAGCACTCTTCCCTGACATCTTGTGTAGCATATGTCCCTTTGGAACCTCAACTCTGAGAGGTCAGGAAATCACAATTTTCTTGCTGCTGCTCCTGGCTTCCCATGGTCAGTGGCCTGTACCCTGTCCCGTCCATTGCAGCGTCTTCCTGATCTCCTAGGTACCGAATCCTGAACCCCAGTGCCATCCCAGATGACACCTTTGTGGACAGCAGGAAGGCCACAGAGAAGCTGCTGGGCTCTCTGGACATTGACCACACCCAGTATCAGTTTGGCCACACCAAGGTTAGGGTGTACCGGAGTTAGGGCTTAGCCTGGGGGCGTGTGGTCACCCTGAGCAGAGATCCCACTTGGCTGCACCCCTACCCTTAGGTGTTCTTCAAGGCTGGGCTTCTAGGCATCCTGGAGGAGCTCCGGGACCAGCGTCTGGCTAAGGTGCTGACACTGCTGCAGGCTCGGAGCCGGGGCCGCCTCATGCGTCTGGAGTACCAGCGCATGCTAGGAGGAAGGTAGCTGCGGGCGAGGGATGGGCAGCGAGGGTGGGAAGAGATGGGGACTAGACGTGACCACTGTCTCAAGGCTTGATGGCAACCCAACCCTGCCATGCTGCCTGGGTTGCTCCCCCTCCATGGCTGGTTGGGGTGAGGTTCTGGGTCTTGTCACCTAGCCTCAGATTTTACACTTCAACATCGGGGTGAGGGCCAGAGTCATGGCTCAGTAGGTAAAGTTACCTGCTGCCCTACCCAATGACTTAAGGGACCTACATGGTGGAGAGAGATATCTGACCTCCACATACATGTCTTCTGACCTCCACGTATGTGCGTACACATGAACATTCACACACACACTAAAATTAACATGTTTTTAAAAGTTAGGGTGAGAGTAGCCTCTGTCCTCTGCATATCCAGAGCATGGCCTGGAGAGTAACAGCATTCAGTGCTGCCCAGACTCTGAACCATGATCCGATTTATCACTCTCTTGGTTAAAACAGAAGACAGCCCTCTCGGGTGGGTATGCTCAGCAGAGGGCCTGAGTCAGGCAGTCTGCCCACAGGCCTGGTAGCTAAGTTGTCCTCAGACACTTGCAGAAGCCACCCTGGGCGTTTGGAGGTGAATCTGGGGCTGCTCCCAGACTCCCCTGCTCTGGAGAGCTGCTAGGAAGTCTGTGGAGAGAGGACACAGAGCCTTGAAGGGGCAGAGCCAGCCGCCTCACAGGAACTGTCTCTCCCTAGGGATGCCCTGTTCACCATCCAGTGGAACATCCGGGCCTTCAATGCCGTCAAGAACTGGTCCTGGATGAAGCTCTTCTTCAAGATGAAGCCACTGCTGCGCTCAGCACAGGCAGAGGAAGAGCTGGCAGCACTTCGGGCAGAACTGCGGGGGCTGCGGGGGGCCCTGGCTACGGCTGAGGCCAAGCGTCAGGAGCTGGAGGAGACTCAAGTCAGTGTCACTCAGGAGAAGAATGACCTGGCCCTGCAGCTGCAGGCAGTGAGTGTGACAGGGACAAGGACATCCGGGTGGCCCGAAACCTTGGAAAGCAGACTGTGGCCAGGGCAGCCCTGGAGTGATCTGGGCACTTCAACCTTCTGTGCTGTCTCCCTACTCTTGAAATAAATACCTGGAGAGGAGGCCCAATGTCTGCCCAGCCTTCCCTGCAAGTTCAGGGACACACGGATCTATGAGGCAGATAATAGGGTCATATCCAGAGGGCAGGGGTCAAAGTCTGGAACTCCCCAACACAGTTCTTTTTAATTTATTCTTATTCTATGTGCATCATTTTGTCTACATGCGTGTCTGTGTGAGGATGTCGGATCCCCTGGAACTGGAATTACAGACAGTTGTGAGCGGCCATGTGGGTGCTGGGAATTAAGCCGGAGTCCTCTGGAAGAGCAGCCAGTGCTCTTAACCACTGAGCTGTCTCCTCAGACCCTGCCCAGCATAGGTTCTGAATGTCACTTGGACGCCAGCCCCAGGCTGATGCTCCGGGGAAGATACAGACATGAGGGTTATAAAACACCCACCCAGCCTGGGAAACCTCCCTCCCACGCAGCCGGCAGTGAGGAAACATCTACCCAGGAAATGGTCCTCGGTGCTGCTCCCTAGTGGGCACAGATGGACTTGCACCCAGCTACACCACCTCTCAGCCGCAGCTCCTTAGCAAGCGAGTGCACAGTGGGACTTCCGCGGGTGGCTCTTTAACCGCTCCTCCCCATCTCCTCAGGAGCAGGACAACCTAGCGGATGCGGAGGAGCGCTGCCACTTGCTCATCAAGTCCAAGGTGCAGCTCGAGGCGAAGGTGAAGGAGCTGAACGAGCGGCTGGAGGATGAGGAGGAAGTGAACGCTGACCTGGCCGCACGCAGGCGCAAGCTGGAGGATGAGTGCACGGAGCTCAAGAAGGACATTGATGACCTGGAGCTGACCCTGGCCAAGGCTGAGAAGGAGAAACAAGCCACCGAGAATAAGGTGTGGCAAAGGCCTGAGCTGGGGGCCGGTTTTGGTGTTAGGCAGCTGCAGGGTCCCCTCCTGGCTCTGAGTGGGCACCTGCCATGTCACTGAGTCAGGCCACAGTGCTTCTCGAGGGCCTCTGTCTTCTGGTCTGTCAAGTGGAGCTGCCAGCACTTACCTCATCGGGGTGACTAAGGATTTGAGTGTAACTAGACTTTGCTAAGCATACACTATAGGACCCTGCACACAGTAGGTGCTTAGTAAAGGCTAGTAATTATCATCTGTCCTGGACTGCAAGCTTGTTGGAGGGGGGCAAATTTTCCGAACTGCGAATCCTTCTCTCACAGAGACCTGTGGTTGCCCCCACTGTGAGTATTGACTGACTCGGAAGAGGACCATAAGGCTTCTCGGGTTCTTAAAGGTGGGGGCAAGGCTGGGACGAGGACCCCAGCTCTCTGAATACCTGTTGATATTATAAATGGCCGCCACCCACTAGTGTTTTACTCTGAGCCAGGCACTGTGCTCGGGTATGAGTCCTTCACCCATGAATCCTTTACCCAGCTCAAGGAGGAAAGAAAACCTGTAGGCAGGAATGGCGGAGGCTTAGGATAGCGACCTTCCTGCACCCTGCGCCTGGCTGCTCAGACCAGCCTATGGGGAGCAGTGTCCTCACAGTGAAGTTGGGCCTTGACACAGGTGAAGAACCTGACAGAGGAGATGGCTGCCCTGGACGAGTCCGTGGTCCGCCTGACTAAGGAGAAGAAGGCGTTGCAGGAGGCTCACCAGCAGGCTCTGGGTGACCTGCAGGCTGAAGAGGACCGTGTGAGTGCGCTGGCCAAGGCCAAGATCCGGTTGGAGCAGCAAGTAGAGGACGTGAGTTGGAGTCTCTTGGGGGGCTGTCGGGGTGGACAGTCACCTTGGCTTGCTCGAAGCTGAGCCCTACTCTACCCCACAGCTGGAGTGCTCCCTGGAGCAAGAGAAGAAGCTTCGCATGGATACAGAACGTGCCAAGCGCAAGCTCGAAGGAGACCTGAAGCTGACGCAGGAGACAGTGACAGACACCACACAAGACAAGCAGCAGCTGGAGGAGAAGTTGAAGAAGTAGGTGTGGGCCTGATGGCCTCTCCTCAGCCCTGTTGCTGTGGGGAGGATACCAGGGCAGAGGTCATGTCCTGCCCTCTGTGGACCAGGACTGAGGACAGCAGGATCGAGGCTCCTTCAGGGCCTCACAGGAGGAGGTGGGCAGGTGGATAGCAGGTAGGGCCAGGGCTGGCTCATCCCGCCATGTGCTCGCAGGAAGGATTCAGAGCTGAGTCAGCTGAGCCTGCGGGTGGAGGATGAGCAGCTCCTGGGGGCGCAGTTGCAGAAGAAGATCAAGGAGCTACAGGTATGCACCGCGGCAGTGGGGACTGCCATGGGTGGCCCAGGCCTGCTCCAGGGGCTCACGGACTCGGTACCATTTACTCAGGCGAGGGCTGAGGAGCTGGAGGAGGAGCTGGAGGCGGAGCGAGCAGCCCGTGCCCGTGTGGAAAAGCAGCGAGCTGAGGCAGCCCGAGAGCTGGAGGAGCTGAGTGAGAGGCTAGAGGAGGCTGGTGGAGCCTCTGCCGGGCAGCGTGAGGGTTGCCGCAAGCGTGAGGCTGAGTTGGGCCGACTGCGGCGGGAGCTGGAGGAGACAGTTCTGAGACACGAGGCCACTGTGGCTGCCCTGCGCCGCAAGCAGGCTGATAGCGCCGCAGAGTTGAGCGAGCAGGTAGACAGCCTCCAGCGGATCCGGCAGAAACTGGAGAAGGAAAAGAGTGAGCTGCGCATGGAGGTGGATGATCTGGGGGCCAGCGTGGAAACTCTGGCCCGTGGCAAGGTCTGCCTCCTTCCTGCCTCGAAATCAGTTTTGACTCTATACTGACCCTGCCCTCTGCCCTCATGACAATACACCACCGCAGCATTGACCTCCTGACCCCTGAATGCTTAACCTGGTGTCTAACCCCAGCTCCACAGCGGTCCTGACCGCTAACCCTGAGTGCTCAGTTTCCCTCCTTGGCTTGTTGACTCACACCCAAACCTCAGCTCTTCCAGCAGGAGTGTGACCCCAGCTCTTGACTCCTGAATTCAGACGTAGCACCTGCCCAACACTCACTGTCGTTGTCCCAACGTTGACCCCTCCCCCACCCCAAATCCTGACTCTGTCCCCAGCTGTAGAACC
This sequence comes from Rattus norvegicus, assembly GCF_021556685.1. Lineage (NCBI taxonomy): Eukaryota > Metazoa > Chordata > Mammalia > Rodentia > Muridae > Rattus > Rattus norvegicus. The sequence goes on from NC_141536.1 coordinate 144,083,651, forward strand.
TAATACCGACTCACAGCCCTTGGGATGGGTTCTGAGACTCCCAATCCGTGCCAACAGTAGGAACCCAGACCCTGACCCCGGAACTCTGGTCTCCTTTGAATCTCTGGTCTCATACCTAGTGTTCTAGGTCCCAGTCCCAGGTCCCGGTCTCTTGACTGGCAGCCCCTGGACCCTGCCCTTGGATGCACAAACTTGTCTTGACCTCTGACTCTGCGATCCAGGCCAGTGCAGAGAAGCTGTGCCGGACCTATGAGGACCAGCTCAGCGAGGCCAAGATCAAAGTGGAGGAGCTGCAGCGGCAGCTGACTGACGCCAGCACCCAGCGGGGGCGGTTACAAACGGAGAACGGTGAGGCCTGGGTTTAGCTGGGCTATGCCAGGTAGGGCTTGGGTGGTTTGCCTCAACGGACTGACCGGCCTGCCCGCCCCTTCACCCGCAGGGGAGCTGGGCCGCCTGCTTGAGGAGAAGGAGTCTATGATCAGCCAGCTGAGCCGCGGGAAGACCTCAGCCGCTCAGAGTCTGGAGGAACTTCGGCGGCAGTTGGAGGAAGAAAGCAAGGTGGACGGCACTGGCGACGGTGGGGCAGGGAGGTGGGTGCTGGGGCCAATAGCTGGGATTGATGCCGACCGAGGCCACTGGTGTCCCTGCAGGCCAAGGGTGCGCTGGCTCACGCAGTGCAGGCTCTGCGGCACGACTGCGACCTCCTGCGAGAGCAGCATGAGGAAGAGTCCGAGGCGCAGGCTGAGCTGCAGCGGCTGCTGTCCAAAGCCAACGCTGAGGTGGCACAGTGGAGGAGCAAGTATGAGGCGGACGCCATCCAAAGGACGGAGGAGCTGGAGGAGGCCAAGTGAGTAGCTGGCATCTTGACCACGACCCGGGAGAGGCTCGGGCCTGCGCCTGTACGCCCAGTGTGTGGTAGTGGGGACTCTGCGGTCCTTGCCCCAGGCTCCCTTGGTACATAATAGTCCACCCTGCCCGGTCTGCGGTCCAGGAAGAAGCTGGCCCTGAGGCTGCAGGAGGCAGAAGAAGGCGTAGAGGCCGCGAATGCCAAGTGCTCCTCACTGGAGAAGGCCAAGCTGCGGCTGCAGACAGAGTCCGAGGACGTGACCTTGGAGCTGGAGCGGGCCACCTCAGCCGCTGCTGCACTGGATAAGAAGCAGCGGCACTTGGAGCGGGCCCTGGAGGAACGGAGGCGGCAGGAGGAGGAGATGCAGCGGGAACTGGAGGCGGCGCAGAGGGAGGCTCGAGGTCTGGGCACCGAGCTCTTTCGATTGCGGCACAGCCATGAGGAGGCGCTTGAGGCTCTGGAGACACTCAAGCGGGAGAACAAGAATCTGCAGGGTAAGACCTGAGGCCCAGAGCTCTCAAGGGTCACCTTGGACTTGGGTGAAGGACGTAACCTGGAGCAGAGCAGAAGTGAGGGTGAGTCCTCAGGGCTCTGCTCACCCTGCAGAGGAGATCAGCGACCTTACAGACCAGGTCAGCCTCAGCGGGAAGAGCATCCAGGAACTGGAGAAGGCCAAGAAGGCGCTGGAAGGGGAGAAGAGTGAGCTGCAGGCTGCGCTGGAGGAGGCTGAGGTCAGGGCTGGTCACAGGGGTGGGTGGACTCTGCTGTGTGGCTCCCTAGCTTCATTGGTCCTCAAATACCTGCCGAGGCTCCTTCTCCCTCCACACTGCTTGATCAACACCTCTAGGGGGCGCTGGAGCTGGAAGAGACAAAGACCCTGCGGATCCAGTTGGAGTTGTCCCAGGTCAAGGCGGAAGTGGACCGAAAGCTGGCGGAGAAGGATGAGGAGTGTACTAACCTGAGGTCTCTGCTTATGGTGGCACACAGGACAGACTAGCTGTCCCCGCTACAGGGTTAGAGTGTTCCCATTCCAGAGGTGACCCTCCACAAGATGCTCGGGGCCAAAGTTCAGTCCATGCCCTTCTCGGTCTCCAGTGAATGAACTTTTTTTGACAAGTCACAAGGGGCTTGAAAACAGAAGCGATTCATTTGCTCCCCAAATGGGTTCCCAGCTCTGTGGGTCCCTGAGCGTGCCACAGGTAGTGCCCGACCTCCTCCATTCCTGTAGGCCAAGCTTGCCCTCACGCCGACCTTCTTACAGGCGCAACCACCAGCGGGCTGTGGAGTCCTTGCAGGCCTCCCTGGATGCCGAGACTAGGGCCCGCAATGAAGCACTGCGTCTCAAGAAGAAGATGGAGGGGGACCTCAATGACCTGGAGTTACAGCTGGGCCACGCAACCCGCCAGGCCATGGAGGCACAGGCAGCCACGAGGCTGCTTCAGGCCCAACTCAAGGAGGAGCAAGCAGGGCGTGATGAGGAGCAGAGGCTGGCTGCCGAGCTCCGCGAGCAGGGCCAGGCCCTCGAGCGCAGGGCTGCACTGCTGGCATCTGAGCTGGAAGAGCTTCGGGCCGCCCTGGAACAGGGCGAGCGCAGCCGAAGGCTGGCTGAACAGGAGCTGTTGGAGGCCACAGAGCGCCTCAACCTACTGCATTCACAGGTGGGGGATGGGCCAAAGATGTTAGAAGGATGGGGATGGGGGGCAGAGCCCTGCTGGCCAGCTGAGGCTCTGCTCCCCTCAGAACACAGGCCTCCTGAACCAGAAAAAGAAGCTGGAGGTGGACTTGGCCCAGCTGAGTGGGGAGGTGGAGGAGGCTGCGCAGGAGAGGCGGGAAGCTGAGGAGAAGGCCAAAAAGGCCATCACGGATGTGAGGCTGGTCCAGGGTTGGGGATGAGTGTGAACAGAGCTCAAAGAGTGCCTCCTCCCCACTATGCTGTTTCCTCCCTACAGGCAGCCATGATGGCTGAGGAGCTGAAAAAGGAGCAGGACACAAGTGCACACCTCGAACGGATGAAGAAGACCCTGGAACAGACAGTGCGGGAGCTGCAGGCCCGCCTTGAGGAAGCAGAGCAGGCCGCACTCCGGGGTGGGAAGAAGCAAGTGCAGAAGCTGGAAGCCAAGGTGTGTGCAGCCTTACCAGTCCCTCTCCCCTGCAGGGCTGACTAGGGCTGGCTGGGCTAGCAGGGAACCCCGTCCTGACCCGCAGGTGCGGGAACTGGAGGCAGAGCTTGACGCAGAGCAGAAGAAGCACGCTGAGGCCCTCAAGGGTGTGCGCAAACATGAGCGCAGGGTCAAGGAGCTTGCGTACCAGGTGGGTGGTGGGGTCCACCCCGGGAGGTGGCACTGGAGCTAACCCTGTCCAGGCAAACCCTGAGAGCCCTTTGCTTGTCCAGACTGAGGAAGACAGGAAGAACCTGGCTCGCATGCAGGACCTAGTGGACAAGCTGCAGAGCAAGGTCAAGAGCTACAAGCGTCAGTTTGAGGAGGCGGTAAGCACACTGGGGTCCAGGTATCTGGGCCTGCTCAGCACAGTGGTGAGATGCTGTCAACTGCAGGGCTTGCAGCCAGGGAAGCATCTGTAGCAAGCTCAACTAAAGGTAGCAGCCCATCCTCTCAACTCAGGGACCTCTATGGCTGCAGCACGGATCACTTACAGCTATGGACCAGACTGAAAAAGTGAATGGTTCTTTCCTCAGCTTAGGCATGATGGGCATGCGGCCCCTTGAAGGACGGTCTCCACTTTGTTTTCCCTGTATGGGTTCTAGTAAGGGGAGGCTGGTGACAGGAAGGGTGGAGGGAGGACCAGAAGTCAGCTTCTTTGGGGGATGGGAGCAGGTGGCCATTTTAGTTACCGCTGGGAAACAAGGCCCTGCATACGCCTCTAGGAGCAGCAGGCCAGTACCAACCTGGCTAAGTACCGCAAGGCCCAGCACGAGTTAGACGACGCTGAGGAGCGGGCAGACATGGCAGAGACCCAGGCCAACAAGCTGCGGGCAAGGTCCAGGGATGCCCTGGGTCCCAAGGTAAGGTGGCCACTGTGTTGGGTGGACACTGGGGAGACACGCACAGGTGACCTAGGTCAGCCTCTTTCTCATCTCTTAGCACAAGGAGTGAGAGACTCCAGCTCTGACGAGGGAAACCCCGTGCTCCTGTTGTCTTTCCACCTGCCACTCCACAGAGCTCTGGAACCCCAAATAAACACCACATCAGCAGCAGCCGCTGTCCTGTCCTTATTTCTTGCGGCTAGAGGAGCTGGGAACAGAACCTCATGGACAAAGTCAGGCCCACGTCAGTCTTTAAAATAAAGTTCTTTAATAGTCTCCATTTAATTGGTTTATTTGCTGTTAATAAACTGGCAACACAGGAGGAGCCAAGGGTAAGCTCTCAGCCAGGCTCCCGTGTCTGGGCTCAGGCAGGCACAGGCACTCCATGCCCCAAAGGGATGGAGAGAAAAGGCCCCCCACTTCCGGGGAACCTCCAGGATGAACACAGTGGCCAATGAGCAAAGAACCAGAGGAGCTAAAGGAAGACAAGGGAGGTCGGGAGGAGAGATGGGTAGACCTGGGGAAGGCAGCATTCTCTGATGCCCAACCCTGCCCAGGGCTCAGGAGCTCTGCCTGTGCCCTGAGGCCAGGGAGGCTTGGCTCACAGGGGTCTGCATCTTCCTTCCATCGTGGGACTGATGGGAGGAGCTCAGGCAGAGATGGTTTCCATGTTCCCTTTCTCTGGCAGGCCAGGGCTCCAGGAGTGTGAGGGAAAGGTGGGCATGGTGCCATTGTCCTTACCCTGGGGACAGTGAAGACACAGGCTCCCCAATGGCCTGGGCCCTCAGACCCAGGAGACAAGAACTTGTAGGATGTTCCTTCCACCGAGCCTGCACCTGAGCACCCGGGGTAGACAGAGCACTGGGGAGGCAAGAGAGGGACAGGGGTGGGCAGAGTGCGTGGCGTGTGCACCCTTGCTCACTGCACTCGCCCCGGCCCAGCAGCTTCTCGAAGCCTGGCTCAAGGTCACTCCTCAGTGAAGTCTCTGTCTATGTCCATGTAGGGCTCTTCAATGTAGCTGACCAGGGCGGAGGGCGACTGGCGGTCTGGGTTCAACAAGATGGACACGGTCTCCTTCCAGTATGAGAAGCTGATGCAGGAGCTCTGAGTAAAGAGCGAGAAGGGTTGGGAAGTGTGGAGGGCTTGGGTTCACATGCTACTCTCCTCCCACTGTCACTCGGGGCTGGGGCACTCACATTCTCCAGGCAGGTGCTGTCTTTGTCCTTGTGCAGGTAATGCTGCTGCCAAAAGCGCAGCAGGTTGTGGAAGTTGTTGAGCAGGAAGCCAGGGTACTTCTTGCTGTGCTCCATCCGCTGTAGCAGCCGCAGGTACAGGGGCAACCGCTCTTTCCGACGGGCTAGCATCAGGATCACCAGGCTGGTGTTGAGGCAGCTGACGTTCTCCTGCAGGGCCAAAGGCAGAGACGGTTTCCCATGTCCCATGGGCTGGGTCAGCAGCCTCAGGATGCCAGTGAGCCTGGACAGCCGCAGGGCAGGGAAGAGGGGATCCTAGGCCCACACAATGGCACAACAGTCCATGGCACCTTCCTGTACCCTGTGCCCACCTATTACCACCTGCACTGACAGTAGCACTGGTCCTTGTCTACATTTCTGTTCAGGTGTGACTTCTTCCAGAAGCTTCTCTCCCCTGCCAGGGCTGGGTGCACATGCTAAGTGTGCAGTTATTCACTTAAGGATTTTAGTGCTGCACTGGGCTGCGACTTCAGAAGCAAGAGTCTAGTCTACCTTGTTCTCCAAGCTTCCCTAGCCCCAGACCTCGCCTCCCAGCATGTCAGCAACAAAAGAACCACTGCTCAGAGGTGTCAGCCTGTCTCTCATCTTAGAGAAGGGGTGTAAGGCTGGAGGAAGAGAAGGCTGGCAGTTAGTGAACAGGGGGGAACTCAGGTCCAATTCCATAGCCCACTGTAGCCAGAAGTTAGGGGGTGGGCACATGGGGAAGAACTGTAGCCTGGAGTCAGAAGAATGCAGTGCCAACCTCACCTCTGCCCCAACTGACTCTGTGGCCACAGCAGACTGGATATCTGATCTTAGTTCCCCTGTAAACTGGGGCGACACCCTAGGAAGAACTGTTTCCAGAAAGAAGGGGGAACACAGACATGTTGACCTCCAGGAGGAGAGAGATGGTTTCCAATCTACCCTCTGTGACTGCTCACTGGCTGGGACATCTCACCTGGGTTAGTGTCTGTACATGGATGATATTGATGAGGCGGAAGAGGAAGGACATCTGCGTGGGCACCTGGGATATGTAGGCGAGCAGGCGGCACTCGGACAGGACCTCGGCCACTGTGGAGGAAGGCAGAGGTGTAGCAGCAGGCGCACACAGTGGCTGGTCATCCATGCCATGGGTTAAGTCCATTTTGGTCCTGACCCTGCAGCTGGTGTTCTCTCACCACCAAAACAACTATGTTAGGGGTCAGAGAGATGGCTCGGCAGTTAAACCACTTGCTACTCTTCCAGAGGACCACAATGGCAGCTCTTCAGGCTGTGCGATACTTTCTTCCAGCTTCTACCTACTCCTGCACTCACTACACGCACAAAACCATATGTACACACAGGATTAAAATAAATCTGTATAGACAACCACAAAACCCCAGCTTTCCTAAAAGCTGCAACAGCAGGTCAATCTCCAACTGTTTGGTCATGAGGTTGTGCCAAATTTCAGAGAAACCACACTCAGAAAGCGGCCTCCCAGCTGACAGCAGCTCAGCTCCTATCTGTTTTCCTTCTCTGGAAGACAGGTGGAGAATACGCATTAAGAAGAAACACAGCAAGCCTGGGAGATGGCCCTCCGGACAACAATGCCACTGCAGCATTAGCTGCAGAGCAAGCAGCAGAGCTGGGGGTCACCGGAAGGAACCCACAGTAAACCCTGTGTGGCAGCAGCAGGCATCTAAACCCGGGAGCTGGGGTCACACAGGCAGGCAGATCCGGAAGCCAGCCAGCTTAGGCAGATCCAGGAGCTCCAGTCTCAGTAGGAGACTGTGTTCAAAAACTGAAGGTGGAAATAGAGACCTGGTATCAACCCCTGGCCTCCACGTCTGTACACATACCCACATACGCAAACAAGCAGTCGAACTGAACTTTCCAGAACTCTTAATGAGACTGGTTTGCCATAGCTCTCACACATCTGTGTCCACTGCTGTGGCAAGGGAGAAAGAGCACTGATCACATCAAAGTGTATGTGACCAGTCTTCTGAAACAGACCCTTTAGAGAAGGAGGAGGAGGTAAGAGTCTAGTTATTCATGACCAGGATGCTTTTGGTACCAATGACAATGATGCGGAACACTGTCTTTTTGGAAGTGTTCATAAACTTTGTGACAATCTGTTTGGTGCCACAGACCTCCTGGGAAAGGGGCCCATATGTACTTATGTGTTACCTCACGCCACTCTATTTGAGGTCCTACACACCCACCACAACCTCACGCTACAGAAGGAAGGGACCCTGTTCAGTGCAGAAGACACCTTTTTCTTTACTAAGATGTTACACTTGTTCAATTAAAGGAAGCAAACCAGTGGAGAAATTGACATAGCTGAGCAAGGTCAAGACTGCCCTCCTGACCCCAGGCACACAATTCCTGGCTGGAGGCTGCAGCCATCTGCATTGGCACCTTGGCCTCCTCACCTTTCATGTCCACCTGGTTTTCAAATCGGTCCAGCGACAGAGTGACACAGCGCACCAGCATGTTAGAATCCACTAGCGAGCTGTTGATCTGTTTCAGGAACACCTGGAACTGGAGAAGATGGTGCTCATTGGCAGGGCTGCTGACCAGGTCACCACCGACCTTCTACCCCAGCTCCACTACCCTGCAGACAGGACACACCCAGTGGCCGCAAAGATACTGTAACAGCCAAAGTTCTCATTCCAATAGTTACAGGATCTGGTTTAAAGACTGAGACTGAGTAGGTATAGTGGATGTTCAGGCTGCCCAACCAGATCCCAGACTCTTCCAACTGTGTGACCGCCCATCCTCACAGACAGCTGGTGCTGCAGCTAACGCCACGGAGCCCAAGGGCAAGCCCTACCTTTGCATCAGTGTTGATATATTTATTGAATCTCTTGAATGCATCAACGTTGAACTTCATCAGCTCTCCCAGGAGGTCAAAGTAGCTCTGGAGTACATCCCTCGACTTGCATTCGCTGTCCACAATGCAGTATAAGATGTGCTGGGTTGGGCAGAGGACAGGGTAAGGGTGTGGATGGGTCTGCCCCTACCCGTAAGCCACTCAGGCCGGGCCTGGAGCTCAGACTGCTCACTGCTTCAAGCAAGCACACAGATGGCTGGAACCTGTGACTGTGTAGACTCTTTTCTGAGGATCCTGGTGGCTCCAAGGACAGAGCCAGGTAACTGCCTCAGCAGGGGAACTGAGTGGGTGTGTGGTATTTGCTTTCCCAGGCTCACACACGAAGTCTCTGGCTTGCTTTGCAGCTACCTACATGGTTCTCTGTCTCCAGACCTAACAAGGGCTGCTGTCCTGTGCACTAGGGCCTAGAATTAAAGGGCAGAGCATATATTCTGACCCTCTGCACTGTTTTTATGTTTACCAATGAAACTGCTTAGAACACATAAAAATCAATAAATGTTTATTAACAATAATAAGCAAACTTAATTCCTCATCAGGGAAACTGTCCCCTCTGGCTCCCCTCCCCCTCTCTCTTCATTCCTTCCCTCTTTTCATTATCGTCTTGGTTTTTCTGAAACAGGATCTGGCCTTGAACTTGCACAACTCCTGCTTCTCCTTCTAAAGTGCGGGGGTTTCTAAGCTCAGCTCATTTTCTCGGGCTTGCACTGATAGGCAGCCATTTTCCTTACATTCATGGTTCCACACTGACAGTAACTCTCTAGACCTCCCCCTGCACTTCGAGCTGTAGCTCTCCCTTCCATGTCCTCTCACTGCAGCCATTGATCAACATGGCAATCTTTTTTTTTATTACTTTCATGTTTTACAGTCTAATCACTGCCCGCTTCCCACGTTCCTCATCCTACTCCTCCTCCCTACTTTCTCCAACAGGATGTTTCTCCCCAACCCCCACCTCTCTACTCCCTGAGGCCTCAAGTCCCCCCAGGGTTAGACATGCCTTCTCCCACTGAGGCCATGTCCTCTGCTGTATATGTGTCGGGGCCTTGACCCAGCTCCTGTATGCTGCCTAGTTGGTGGCTCTGTTAACTTTTAGTCAATACCAAATTATCCTCAGGGTCAAAGGGCTTGCTGGGTAACTCTATATATTCTACATTCCTGAGTCCCTTAGCCCTCAGTACCTACAGAGAGCCCACTGCTGGCAACCCAGGACCAACCCTGAGCAATGTGCACTTGGAACAACCAGAACAGGTCTGTTTCTGACCAAACTCCTTAGGCTCAAGATGAGGAATCAATGCATGGGGCTGGGAGGATTCCGCCCCTGCCCTCCGCCCTCCTGGTCCCTCCACCCTACCTCCAGAAGGCCTCGCTTCAGCAGGAACATCTGGTCTGCATAGGACGTAGTCCCTCGGAGAAAACTTTCCACAGCCCGGGCTTGCCAAAACCTATGACCAAAATGTTGAACCCTGGCCCAGGTGGCTTTGGCTGTCCTCCCCTGGTGCAGGCTCAATGGCCCCAGGGTCAGAGCGGTTTGCAGCCAAGTATCTGATATTTACTTAACATTTTCCAGTCTGGGTACCAGCCCTAGGTCTTGAGGACACAGCAATGAACAAGAGAACCGCCATTCTCGTATATGGTGTTCACAGCTCAGCAGGGACCAGTCTTTCATGTAGCTATACCAGAATGGGTTTCTGTGGTATATGGGCATACACAGTTGCATCTGGGCTCAGAGAGTAGCCGCTAATAAGTTCCATGTAAAACCACTCTAGGCTTTCCACTCTCAGAATATTGGAAGGACATGGACCTAGAAGCCAGGGATGTGTGGCCAGCAGAAGGGTATGCGTGGAGATGTCACTGAGTTCATATGCATTGAGCTCTCTAGGAAGAGCCAACAGACACTGAGTGGCCCAGAGGCTCAGCTGGGATCCCTGAAGGAGGGTCTGAATAGGTAAGGCTGAGATGACAGGGGACCTTGTAGGGACAGAGCCTTGTAGCCAGGCCAGCTGGAATCCCCTTGTCTAAACCTCCCAATCCCACCCCTGCCCACCTAGGTGGCCAGGAGCTCTGCAGCCTCCTCCTTGGTGCTTAGCCACCTAGCGGATGGCTTCTGGGGTGGTTCCTGGCTCTATTTCTTCCCATACTGCACTGAAGCAGGTTTCTTTCTTTTCATGCTTATTTCCCATGATCCCAAGTAGTCACGCAGGCATAGCCTGGATCCTATTTGTGCTCCACCTCTCTAATGCCAGCTTGATGCATGCTCAGTCACCTCCTAGCATACTCTGCTGGCATGTGACAAGGATACACACACTTACCAGCCGAGTCCCATGGAGTCAGTGGCCACCTAACCCCTTACCCTTGGGAACCCCCTGGCTCCTAGAGGTCTCACGGGTCCATCTGCTCCTTACTCACCTGAATGAAGACTCTGCTGGCTCCTTCTTCATGACCTGCAGCAGCCGAGTTAGTAAGCCCCTCTTGCCGTCACACACCAGACTCCTGAAATCAAAGGGATAGACAGAGCTGGTGACAGATCTCAATGGCTGATGGGCCACTGAGCTAGTCCTGTGTGGGTGTGGAGCTGAACGAGCGGGTAATGTCTGAGTCTGTGAGGATGCTCTCTTGCTCCACTGTGTGCTGGGACCTCAGACTGTGCCGTTGTCAGCTCCATAGCCAAGTGCACTTCTGCACCTTAGGCCACGTTTCCCTCCTCAGACTGGCAAGAGGCAGAGGCACGCCCAGGGCCAGATGGGGCTCCGGACTTCCAGGAGAAGGGCCACTTACATCACAAACGGGTTTAATCCAGGCTACAGCAGAGTATGCCAGATAGAATAACATCTGTGCCAATCGGTAGGGCCCAGAGTTTTTTCCTGCCCCAGGTCAGTTCCAGCTCAGCTGTGAGCTTCTAGGCCTCAGTTTCCTGTCTGAGGCAGAGGCAGTAGTAGGTGAGAAAGGGATTAGGCCTGTCATGGTGGCAGGTGTCTGGGCCCTTAGACTCTGTCCGCACAGCAGCTCCACTTCCATCCCTGTAGACTCTGGGCAGGTCCATCTTATCAGGAGGAGGTGGGGGTTGTGACTCTAGTTGCTAGATCAGGTTCACACTTCATAAGCCCCCGAGAGGCTGGCATGTCACTGTGCTGATCCCAAAGATGAGGCAGACATAGGGCAAGGGGTGAAGGGGCTGCTTCTTCTTACCCTGCTTGGCACAGCTGCCACTGGGCAGGAACTGAGGATACCAGTAAAGGGGCCATTAAGCATGGGACAAGGTGGAAGGGCAGAGTACAGCTGACCTTTGGCAGGGGCCAGATGACACCTCTGTCATCTACATGTAGATGGGAAGATGACGATGGCACTTCCTTTTGAGGGCTGCTGTGATGCTCAGTTAGGAAATGCAGGAGATGTGAGTATCTAGCACACAAAGCCATGGTGAGTGGCAGTTATGTGTGTGCCTTGGGAGCCCTGCATCCACGGCTGTCTCCCACCAGGATCACCTGTCAGTGTTGAGGACGGCTTCCACCTCAGGGATGTTGGCTTTCAGAGAGATGGCACTGAGTTCATTTAGCTCCTGGTTGTTGAGCAGCAGGTACTTGTTCCTGAAACAAACGGGTCAGAGGTAAAGGGCAGGACTGGGGCCGCTCTGCGGCTCTGCCGCGGGGCAGAGAGTTCCATCCGCCTCTGCCCACTCCTGCTGGGAGGAGCTGAGGGTCCACCAGCACTACTGCGCATGCTTGTCACTCACTAGAGCCCTTCCTCCGCATCTCCAGGTCTGTGTGGTACACCGAACGTTTCTATATGACTTTTCAAAGTCACCTGCACCTCAGCACGTCCAATATCGTCTCCGTCTTAGCCCTGAGCCTAGCTCTGCTGCATTCTCAGTGGCCAGGGTCACAGACACAGAGGCCTGACCCACTCTGACACCTCTCCTCTTTCACCCAGGCTTGTTATTACAGTCTGTGCAGCACAGAAGACTTCCTCAGCTGTTTCTCACAGGAAGGGAACCTTCACCCAGCTCCTTGAGTGAGTTTTTGAACAGGCCTTGGACAATGTCATTATAGAAATGCTTGCCCTAGTTCTCACGCTTCTGTTAACACCCAGGGAGTGACTGTGTCTTCAAGGCCCTGTGCGGCCATGCCATCTCTGTGGCTACAACAAACTGAGCAGCTCACACCTGCCACACCATCTGGCCACCTTGGTTTTCATGACCATGCCATGTCCTCCTACAGGCCTTCTCTTTGTGGGGGCCTTCTGGCTAGAACACTCTCATGCTGCCTCTTCATCCCATTCAGGCCTCTGCCCAAAAACAGCTTCTGCAATATCACTGAGCACCGCCAGCCAGTCAGGACACTTGGCAACTGTCCTTTCACAGAGTGTGCTCTTCTGTGCCCATACACCATGCCTATCTGTCAGCAGGCATTCTGCAACTGGTGACCTTCTCTATGGTAAACTTCCTCTCCCAAATGTATCCTACATGACAGCAGGGGCCATAGTATTTTCATGGAACCAGGTACACAGAAGTGCCAACTGAGAGTTTGATGAAAGCTAGGACAGGAATACACACACACACACACACACACACACACACACACACACACAGAGAGAGAGAGAGAGAGAGAGAGAGAGAGAGAGAATCAGTACAATTCTGTCACCTACAGGTGCCTTTGGCCACAGATGATCTCACAAAACAGAATCAGAAAACAATAGAGACCCCTGGGCCATACTATACTCACGCATGTTCTATTAACTTGTACAATGTTCCAAAAATTTAAATCAACATTTAAAAATCCGGTTAACCTCCAGCACTGTCATGGCTACCCCTCCTCTGGGCCTTTCATGGAAGCCTTAAGCTCAGTACATCCACTTCTGTGTGCACATAGTTGTTAGGGGCTTACCTTAATGCCAAGGCCCAGAATCCAGTTTCCCCTCCCCTACACTGTTCCTGTTATAGTGCAAATCATTTTTTTTGTACATTCTCCCAAAAGCTTAACCATTAAAAATCAAGAGAGTAGAATATCTTGAACAAGTGGGAAGGGGGAGTCAACAACACATTTCACTGTAGAGGTGGGAGCCTCCATGTTTCCAGTCAGGGACTCTGAGGCTCAGAGCTAGTCACTGGACCAGTGTGTTGCTCCAAGGGCAAAGAGAGGCAGCACTTCTGTCCTTTGATGGTGGTTGTGAAGGTAGAGGAGAGACCCAGAACCCAGATGGAAGGAAGGGTAGCCACCTACATGGCTGAGGAGCACAGCCACACAAGGTACAGGGGCTCCTGCTAGCCCTATAGACAGGGTTCCTCGGTCAGAGAGGAGAGAGAGAAGAGCCGGGGAGGGGCCTGTAGAAGACGCCTCCAGGGCACTCATACTTACTCATGGTGGTCACTGAAACTCTGGAGAAGTCTCAAAAACTGGATCTTCAAGGTGATATCCTATGACACATATTAAAGCTACGTTAGTCACAATACTTGTAAATAAAAGACAGGGCTCTGCTAACAGCCCTGTCTTGCTGCATTGCTTCTTTGCATCCCTGCCCTCCAGCACAATGAGTTTTCTTTAGTTGAAAAGTCAGACTTCAGAGCTCACCAATGTCAAGGTAAACTAATGTAGACCTTTTCTGCTAACAACATCCTAGCATACTGGATTAAAAAAAATATCCAAGTTCTTTTACATGTGAGGCTTAGAAGCTAGAAAGGGAAACCTATGGGAATCAGAAAAGCCTGGCCCTGAGAAGTAGGCAGGTGTTCTGGAGCTCAGGGAGCATGTGGATGATGTGAGAGGCCTAGTCACAACACAGCTATGGACTCTGGGTCCTGCAGTGACTTGGTAAAAAGTCTCCCAGGAGAAGTAAGAAATCCTGAAAGTGAACTAACCATGAAACCGGCTCCTCTTAGAGCACGAGCAGAAGAGTGCCCAGGGCGGGGGCGGCGCAGGTCCCCAGGACGGCTGCCTCCCAACATCAGGGAACAAGAGGCATGCCACCCTGAGTGTGTAAAGACCCAAACACAAGCTGCTGGCACCACAGCAGCATCTCCAAGAGACCAAAGGGAAGTAACAAACCATGAGAGAAAAACTGCAAAAGCAAAAGCAAAAGCAGAAGCCACAGTATGTTTCCACGATGAACAAAGCCTAAGTGGTCTCCTGCAGTCAGACATGTTATCTAGATATATTCACTTAATACTAACTTAAATGGAAGAATGAAAAGCAATCAAATGAGGTTGGAGGTAGGGCACTGAGGAAAGTCCCACAATACAGGTTCGAGAACCCATGGCAGCAGGTCCCGCTAGCTATCAGATATTTCGTGCCAGAGTTGTGGGAAGGTGGTGCTCTGAGGGCATAGGCCCATGGCCCTCCCAGTCCAAGAAAACAGCTTCAGAGATTAGAGATTCTGTGATGCAGTCAAGCGTGAACGAACGGCACAAAGGCCTTCTGATGCCCATTCAACACCCCATTAGCATGCTCTGAGATAGAGCTGGAGGTAAGTTCTTGGCCTAAAAACTTGTTTCTGCTCTCTTCTGGCCTCAGGGTCAGCAGTGGTTCATAAAACACTAAGTCTTTGCAGTGAAAATCCTGTCTGCTCCCAGGCTCTCTTGCTTACCGGGCTACAGTCACAGTTCTGGTTGTGACCATGGAGGACAAGAGCAGATGCTGAATGCTTCCTCCAAATCAGTTTGTCGAACAAATTGTTGAGTCCTGGGATCAACTTGAACTCAGCAATCATCCTGTGGACCTGCGTAGGGAGAAAGACTGAGACCAATGTGTGCATAAGGTCAGCAAGGCCTCTCCTCCAGTTCAACTATCTTCAGGGTGAAGAAAGCAGTTGCCAGTAGTGAGAGCTGCCATTTAAAGACATCCTCCACCCTGACTCTACAGTAAAACTTTCTTTTTTTTTTTTTTTTTTTGGGTTCTTTTTTTCGGAGCTGGGGACCAAACCCAGGGCCTTGCGCTTGCTAGGCAAGCACTCTACCACTGAGCTAAATCCCCAACCCCTACAGTAAAACTTTCTTAAAACAGTGTGTGTGTGGTGAGCACGCATGTATGTGCTGCTGGTCTGAGAAGCTAGAAAAGGGCATTGGATCCTCTAGAGATGCTGTTAAAGCCTGGCCTGCAACTCACCAGGAGGAGTAAGCCATCTTACTTGGCTTAGAAAATGTGTTTAAGAGCTGGAAAGATGGCTCAGTTAAAAGCAGTGGTTAAAAGCATTGGTGGCTACTCTTCCAGAGGACGGGGGTTTGATTCTCAACACCTACATGGCTATTTAGAACCTTCTGTAACTCCAGTCAAAGAGGATCCATCACCCTCTTCTGGCATTTGAAGGTCCCACACACACGGTATATAGACCCAGGCAAAACACAGACACACACAGACACACACACACACACACACACATCAGGGGGTAGGGGGCATGTGTGCCTAGTGCCCATGAAGGCCAGAGAGTGTCAGATCCTGGGACTGAATTTAAAGATAGCTGTGAGTTGCTATGCGGGTCCTGGGAATCAAACTCGGATCCTCTGGAAGAACAGCCTCACTTTTAAACACCAACAACCTCTCCAGCCCTGAGAAAATATTCTTTTTTTTTTTTTTTTAAAGAATTTTATTTATTTTACGTATGTGAGTACACTGTAGAGTGAATACACTGCAGCTGTCTTCAGACACACCAGAAGAAGGTTTCGGATTCCATTACAGATGGTTGTGAGCCACCATATGGTTGCTGGGAATTGAACTCAGGACCTCTGGAAAAGCAGTCAGAGCTCTTAACCACTGAGCCATCTCTCCAGCCTGAAAAAATATTCTTAAATCATGGGAAAAGCTCAACCTCTCAATATGAAGAAAAGTTCACATCTCAAACAATCTCTTGCTTTTTCAGATGGGCAAAGGAGAAAGAAGTCTAACGTGACTTTGGCATCTGTCACTGTCACTTCACAGCTGGTAGTAACATTTCAGCAGTTCTCAAATCCAGGACGATCTATTGGAGGAAGCAGACCACTGAGAGTAGATCCTTCAGAGTATCTTGTTCCTGTCCTCTCCCTGTCTATTTCTGTTTCCTGGCTGTCATATGGTAGTTTTGTTACACCACATTTCTTGCCACAAGGACTGATCCCTCCAAACAGTGAGCCAAAACAAACCGTTCTCCTCCAGGCTGCTTTTCCCAGGGACACAAACCTGATAGAGAAGACAGGGATCTGGAGAAGCAGTGCCACTGCTTCGGCCAAACCAGACTATGTAGCCCCTAGGCCTCTGGAACTTGTTTGCCAGAGAAAACTGGAAGTCGGGGGGGAATGGGGCAGTATAGGAAGAGAGAGCAGGAGAAAGAAGAGAGATCCAGGGGAGATCCAGCAGGGCTTAACAGGAAATTCTAATGGGATTCAAAAAGACCAGAATACCTTACAAGAGCAAACCAAACAGACAGCTCGTGAGGTTTCAATGGGAACAGCATCTAGAGAACAATCCCAGTACATTCCAGCAAATAATTTGCTTATATTTTGCCACCTCCTGATGTTGGGAGGCTGAGTTTAAATGTGACAGACTAATCGGAGGAGAAACTTTAAGACAGGACAGCTTTGGGCTATGAAATGGCTATTAATGACTGCTCCTGGCCAATTTTAGTGAAAATTAGGAGCAGAAAGCAGAGAAGAATTTAAAAAGCAAAGTGGGCTAGTCAGAGTTCAAAGTTGTGGGTAAGGAGGATGTGATTGGGAAGCAGATCGGGGCATTAAAAGCCAAGCCCCGTGCACAGGGACAGGAAAACAGATCAAGGGAAGTGCCCAGCAGCATTTCCAGGGTTACACTGTGCCTGCCCACCCCAGGCTCCCAGTCATAAGCTCATCTGAAGCATTCTCCTGTGAGCAGAGGCTGCCAGGGTGCTCTGCTCACACAGGCATCTACAGCACTTTTCTCTCAGGTTCAGCTTCCCCCACACTGAAGACTACTGCTGTCACAGTCCAAGTGGACCTAGCCATTACCTAAGTTAGTAGCACACCCTGGAACCACTTGTGTGATACTAAATTTTTGTTTTATTTTTATGACAGGTTTCTACATAGCCCAGACTGGTTCTGATCTTGGGATCTTCATGCCTTCTGAATGCTGGGAATTATAGATTTATAGCACCACATGCAGCTACACGATGCTGGTTTTGTGGGCATGTAGAATGCAAAAGCTATGGAATCATTAAAGCTTTCACTGAGATTTCAAGCAGAGCCCGGGGGGCCAGGATCCTATAAGTATAGTATCAGAGTCCTACAGGAAGCTTCTGAGAGGGTGATGCATGAACCCAAGCCCTAGTGGAGACACGAGGAGACCTACGACAACTACAGGGAGCATCTACAGCCTGTCCAGGACAGAGGCCATGAAGGCAGCAGTGACAAGGTCACAGGGCAAGGCTCCAGGCCACTGGCGCTCACCTCAAGACAGCACACTTCCTACTCTGGACACACTGTTACAGGTTTAATGGTTTCTCTCCTGGGTTCTTCTCTCATTTTTTAACCAGAGGACCTACGTTTGGTTTCCAGCATCCATGTCAGATAGCTTACAATTCCAGCTCCAGAGGCTCTCATGTCCTCTTCCCGCCTCCAGAGGTATCCATGCATATGTGCATTCACACATACACACACATACACACATAGACACACACACATGTATACGTACATACACCCACAGAGACAGACACGCACACAGGCTTGCAACGGTAAAAGGCTTGGTGCTCAGTGTTCAGCTGGTGGTTCTACTTTGGGGGAGCTTTAGAAACATAAGGAGGAAGGATCTACTTTGTCTCCCCCCTCCCCCCTTTGTTTCTGGCTGCCATGACAGAGCTGCCCTACTCTACCACACCTTCCCCACTACAATTAAATGACATCTCTGAAACTATGGGCAAAAATAAACCTTCCCTCCTTTATGAGACTTTCCTCCAGTGCCCAGTCACCAGTGCAACAGCCTGGCTAATACAGCGTCATTTTGGTGACTTAGACACCAGTCACGTCTAAATGCTGCAGGTGACAGGCCATGCTGGTACTTCCTGCACAAGGAGGGCGGTTTGGCGCTATCCCCCAGTTTACAAATCCAGACTTCCTTAGCCAACAATTTCCCTTTCATTATGGGACAGACTCTTACATTGATAAATGACATCTTTACAGCAGCAGTGCTGGAAACATTATCATATCAGCCAAGGCAGACTTAATTTACACTTCTATCAGTGAGGATTAGCTAAAACAAATTATGGGATAAAAAGCAGGAGTAGAAAAGAAATAATCCAAGTCTTTCACATGTAGTGAGCTAAACAATCACTGAAATACATGAAGGAAGATGTGTCTTACATGCAGGTGAAGCATAAAGGCTCGCTTCTGTAAGGATAAAGAACTATGGGAGGAAACACTCAGATGTGTCTCAGGATGCTAGGGCCCAGAGGGAGGACAGGTCCCACTAATACTAATTTGTATCACCTATGGGAATTATGTGCCTACTAAATTTTTTTATGAAACAAAACCCTTGCTACTCTTGAGACTATCCTGTTATGAATAGCCACAGAATGACCGGGGCTGGGATCCAAGCCTCTGCTCAGCGACAGTCACTGTACGGGGCAGTGAAGTGCAGCAGGGCTGGCTAAGGAAACACCGCCTTACTCAGGTCTCATCCACAGCTCTGTCTCTTCCCAGCCCGGACCCAGGAGGAAGAAGTGAGTCATTAGAGGACTGTTCTTGGGGGTTGTAGCTAGGACTTCCTGCTTGCCATGAAGTAAGCAATTTTGCTCTGCACACCCTTCGTCCATGATGTACAACCTCAAAAATCCCAATCAGGAGAACTCAGACTTCTGTGAACGTGATCTGAAATAAACCATCCCTCCCCTAAACTGCTTCTGTCAGACAGCATCACGGCAACAAAAGCTAAGAAAATCCTGTTCCCCTCTCCTACCTCGAGGCTTAGGGGCCCCTTTCCCCTGCATTGCCCAGGTTTCCTAAGTGGGCACAGCTTTAGGAGCTGCCCTAGTCTCCTGATCGCACGTCAGAGTGGCAGGCCTCTGCTGCAGCTACCAGGACCACTCCGGTGTTCTAATTTCTTGAGATTATAATTACATAATTTCTCTTTTCCCTTTCCTCCCTCCAACCCTCCAATCTATCCCTTCCCCCTTGTTCTCTTTTCTTTTTTCCCCACCCCCTGTTCTCTTTTCTTGAATTGTTATATACATATATGTACACAACACACACACACACACACACACACACACACACACACACACACACACGCACTCACGCGCAAACACCTGGCCCAGTCTATCTAATGTTTCTCGTAGGCACTTTTTAGGGCTGATCATTTGATATTTGATAATGACCATTTGGTATTTGATAACCAATTGGTGGTATGTTTTTCACAGCAATCTGTTTTGTTTTGTTTTGTTTTGTTTTGTTTTTGCAGTCCTGGCTGTCCTGGAACTCACTCTGTGGACCAGGCTAGCCTTGAACTCAGATTTTCATTGGCCTCTGCCTCTTGAGTTCTGGAATTAAAGGTGTGCACCATCACCACTCGGGCATACAGCATTAGTCTTTACTCTTTAATTACTAAAGAAAAATGCCTGCTCCTGGCCTGCACACTGTCACTCCCTACAGATGCTGCCTGAAGCACAGAGACTCTAATGTATACTTATATTACAGAAGATAAGTTAAACAAATAACGATCCATCCAAATGGTGGGATGAAAAAGCAGGGGTGGAAAAGAAAGACTGTGAAGTCGCTGAAATGCAGGAAAGGAAGAATGCTTTATACTCAGTTAAATGAATAAAAATCACATTTGCTTCTATAAGTAGAAAAGAATCTAGAATCAGGCTGGTTTCCTCACAAGAAGGAAACAGCGCACATAGCTGGGCAGGAGTGTGTGCCGTCTGAGGCCGCGGAGATCCTCCTGGCCCCCGAGGGCTCTGCTCAGCTTCTGGCTCTCCCACTCTGAGGCTGGAGCAGCACCCACCTGGTTTCGCTGACGCCCCATGAGCAGCACACAGAGGACATAGAGCACCTCCAGTTTGTACATAATCTCATGCATGATCTTCATCGACTGCGGCAGCTGCGTCCTGGCTGAGTTATGCGGCAGCCCGCTCTCCTCCGAAGTGCCTAGAGGAGGGAACACAGTGGAGGCTGGCAGAGCCCCCATATGGTGGGTGAGGCATGGCTCCTGAAGAAACTCACTCTACTCAGAAGTCTGCTGTGAAGAGACTGGAATTAAAGTGCCATCATTAGACACTTTAAACCCAGGAAACCTCACACCCTCAAGAGCAAGACCAGCTTAGAAACACAGGAAAAGGCCTCTGCAGTTCCATCCTTTTCAATATCAAGTAAACATTCTGACTTCGCCAACAGTCACTCTCCCTGTAATTCTTGTTGCCAATCAGACAGACAGATATCTGACAGACAAACTGTGGAGAACATTGGGTCCCAATGACCAGCTGTCTATTCTGCAGACAACATGAGGGATTCTTTTACAATCCTTCCTTCAGGAAATCCCTCTGGTTCACTTTATTCCCCACTGAACAGGAGCCCAGCTCTGGATTCCCAGGAAGAGCTCTGGACCCACAAAGCTGCAGGAAGTTGACAAGCACTGGCAGCCTGGCCAGTGGTTAGACCGCACGCCCTGGCTGTGTGGTGCTGGGGAAGCAGGGTGGCTTCCCTGTGTACACTGCTCATCCTCGTTTCAGTCAGTGGCCATGTCAGGAGTACAGGCTGCTACCGTTACAGAGATGGAGGAAAGAACCTATGGAAGGTGCTTAGAACAATGCCTGGTACACGCAAGCACAATGTTAAATAATGTAAAAATACTGAATTCTTCTGCTAACGCTTGCTTGCCGTAATTTAGAAATTAAAAAAGTTAACTAATACATAAAAAACCTATACCTATTAATGGGAGTTTTGATAAGACACATACATATATACCGCTTAATAATTTAATCAAGTTAAAGGGTATCTTTTCAAACATCCACAATTCTGTGTTTTGAGACATACAGTAATATAGTCTCTAGTCACAGGGTAATAACCCATGGGACTTTTCATTTTCATTTCTATTTTATTTTATTTGTTTATTTGAGCAAAGTCTCATTCTTTAGGCCTAGCTCGCCTGGAACATGCTATGCAGACCAGGACAGCCTTGAACACAGACATCCACCTGCCACTGCGTTCCACAGTGGGACCAGAGCTGGCACAGTTGGTCATACTCCGCAGACCATTCCTCATTCCCACCTATCTATGGCTTTTGTTTTGCTTTTATTCTTCCTGGTGACTCAAGTGGCAGCAGGCAAAGGAAAATTGTACCATTAAAAAAAGGCCTGAGAGGGGCTGGGGATTTAGCTCAGTGGTAGAGCGCTTACCTAGGAAGCGCAAGGCCCTGGGTTCGGTCCCCAGCTCCGAAAAAAAGAACCAAAAAAAAAAAAAAAAAAAAAAAAAGGGCCTGAGAAAATGCTATCCATCTAACATATGCGTCTACACAGAGGAGAACAACCCAGGATCACGCCATCCCCACTGGGACATCCTAACCAGTGGTCTGAGGTGACGGGGTTGAGCAGCATACAGATCTGGCCACACGCTCAAGCCTTAAACACTTTATTACCTGGCTCTGCTGGGCTCTGGGGAGGCGCTATGGAGGAGGGGAGTCGCACAGCAGTGCACAGTACTAAAAGCAATGAGTATCCGTGGAGAGGGCAGGGAGGGGGCACAGAGAAGGTATGGGGACAAGAAGTGAGTGTGAAATGTTACTTCAGTCCTTTGATTTTTATCTTTTAATGGTTAAAGCTGTTGGGCAGCTTTCGTGTGTGCTTGGCCTTTTTCCTGTTTGGAGAAGTGTCTATCTGGGCTCCTGTCCATGTTCTGAAATGAGTTTTATTATTCACCTATGGCTGTTCTCTGTATGTTTTGTTTTTTAATTCTTATGTATGTTCATGTCTGTGTGGTTGTATGTGGTAGTGCCCATGGAGGCCAGAAGAGTGCTCTGGATCCCTGGGAATCAAATTCAGGTCCTCTAAAAGAGCAAGAAGCAAGAGTTCTTAACTGCTGGGCCATTTCTCCAGCCCCATGGTATTTTTTTTCCCATTTAATTCATCAACTGTTTTTGTCAGTACATGGCATCGAACACAGGGTCTCACACATGCTCGGCAAATCTTTACCCTAGACTCCTTTATACATTCTATATTCAAGGCCCTTATTATCTACACAGTTTGCAAAACTGTTCTGTGGGTCAGGCCTTCAGTTTCTTGGTGACATTCTAAAGACTTTTTGAAGTCTAATTATCTATGACTAATCTGCTCATTGCGTTTCAGAAGCCATGTTTGTGAGGCCACCATGAGATGGAGTTAGCAAGGTTTCCCCCTTCCATCTACCAGGCACTTCCTATGCGTCCCAAGGCACTACACACTCGTCTGGAGCCCAACACTGAGATCGCAGACATGAGAACTGTCTCCAGGTCTGTTAGGGCAACCCACAGAGGTAACAGGCAAGGTTTAATCCCAAAGAAGCCCTTACCCCGGTCCCCCATGTCTGGAGGAACCTGGTCTGCTTACTTGGCTGCCGAAGGTATTCTTTGTCTTTTTTTTTTTTTCTTTGTCTTTTTAAAAAGATTTTATATCTATATTTGTAAGATATTAGTCTGTAATTTTCTCATGATTTATTTCTCTGGTTTTGGTATAAAGGTAAACCTTGTCTCAAAGAAAGAGTTGAGAAGTGTTTGCTTCATGGAAGACTTACAAAGTATCAGTGTTACTTTCCTTAAATGTCTGGCAGAGATAACCAGCGAAGCCATGCAGTAAAGGGTAATTTTGAGTGGCTTTTGCATCCTTATTCAATCTCTTTATTATACAAATTCAGATTTCTTTATTTCTTCTTTTTATGAAGCAATGGGGGAACTTATTAAAGTTTTAATAGTATCCTGTGTAGGACCACATTAAGGAAAATTCTACTGTAAGTAACTCTTAATTTTCCACAGAAAGGAGATCAACATCATCTCCAAGGGGCCCAGAAAACCCCACACTCAGGGGACCTAAGGAAGTACCTTGACTGTGCTCAGAATCCTCATTGGCCACTCGCATCAGGGCGTCCAGCACCAGCGCATTGTCCAGCCACGTGTACCACTCCTCCAGCTCCTGAAGGAAGCTGGCTGTGCCCGTTGACTCTGACACTTTTCTAGTTGCCAGTTTGCAAAGCCGTTCCACAAAGCCAGGGATGCTGAGAAGAGCAGCTGCAAACAGAGAAAGAGAAGGAATGTACAAAACAGTGCTACAACCCTAACCACCACAGGGATGGTTCCTTTGTTCCTTTGTTGTGCTTTTCTTCTGTTGAGGCAGAGTCTCTGAGACCTAGACTAGCCTTGAATTTCTGATCCTCTGGCTTCTACCTCCCAAGTGCTAGGAACACAGGTATGCAATACCTCACCCGGCTAGGAAAGATTGCTGTGACAGCAGCTAGAGCGGGCTCAGAGGTGTAAAGAGGACCTGGGTTCAATTTCTAGCACCACATGGTAGCCCTCAACTATATGACACCCTCTTCTGCCCTCTCTGGGCACCAGACACCCATGTGGTACCTAGACATACATACAGGCAAACACCCATATACATAAAATAATAAAAAATGACGAAGTACTCAAGCATAGTAGTACAAGCCTTTAATCCTAGCACTCTGGAAAAAGAGGCAGACAGATCTCTATGAGTTCAAGGCCAGCCTAATCTATAGAGTGAGCTCCAGGACAGGCAGGGTTATGCTGTCAAATCCTCTTGAAAAACCCAAAACAAATAATAAATAATAAGTTCAATTTTCAGATGTACAGGGAACTTGACTCTTCGTATACACATGTACACACACCCAAAATAACTTTGTGCTTTTAATATAGGATATATGAGTTAAAGACTCATTTTTGATATTTTTCATTAATATGCATTCATATAAACAAAAATATCTGTATTAAAGCGATGGAGAGAGACAGCTCAGCTAGTAAAGTGTTTGCCGCACAAGACTGAGGATCTGAGTTTGAACCTTAGCACCCATATAGAAAGTTGGCTCTCAGTGCCAGATTAGCCTAACTGGCAAGCCATAGGTCTGTCTTAGTTATGGCTTCTATTTCTATGATTAAAAAAATCACAACTAAAAGCAACTTGCGGGGAGGAGTTTATTCCAACTTATACTTCCAGGTTAACAGTCCATGACTGACAAAGTCAGGACAGGAACTTGAGCAAGACAGGAACCCAGAGGCAGGAACTGAAGCAGAGACCATGGAGGAGTGCTTGTACTAGCTTGCTCAGACATCTTTCTTACACTATCTAGGACTTCAGGCCCTGAGGTGGCACCACCCACAGCATTCTGGGCCCCTTCTCTGTCAACCAGCAATTAAGAAAATGCCCCCCACAGACTTGTCTACAGGCAATATGACAGAGGCATTTTCTCAATTGAGGCTCCTCTTCCCATGTGATCCTTGCTATGTGATGTTTACAAAAAAAACAGACAAGGTCCCAGATGAAAGATTTTGCTTCAAAAATCAAGGTGGAGTCACTGAGGACAACAGCAGAGGATGCCATTTGGTAACCCCTAACACACATGCACACATACAAATGAGCACACACGCATCTATATAAAAATATTCGATGGTGTTTTTAATGATACAAATACGGAGGTCATTAAATGCCTATCAGCAGCAAACAGCACATATGCTAAATCCATAAAAACATAACAGACACTAAAGTCATGACCACATTTCCATACAGGTCCTCAGCAAAGTTGTTTAAGGAGAAAAATATAAATTGTTAAACAATATTGGCTTAACTTATTTTTATTTTGTTCAAAACTTTAAAGGCCAGAAGCAGGGCTGACACATCTAGGCTGCATCAGGCCCTGTGCTCGGTCCACAGTACCTGAACGAAAAAGAACAGAAACCTATCCCTGAGTACTTAGAGGGGCTACTCTTTTACTTATAAACTGGGTGTGGTAGAGAGAGAGGTGGCTCGGTGATTAAAAATGTTTGCTGTTTTCCAGAGAACCCAAGTTCAATCCCTAGCCCCTACATTGAGGGGCTGTAACTCAGTTCCAGGGAATCGAGTACCCTCTTCTGGCTTTTGGGAGAACCCACACATACATGGCATACACAACACGATACACATTTAAAAAAAATAAATTCTTTAAACTGAACAAACAACGAAAACTGGATGTGAGGCCCTACTGCTGAAGACACCACACTTCCGGTGCAGGTCTTGGGAAAACAAAGCTGGAACTGAGATAACATCCTCCTCCATGCTGCCTGCAGTGTCAGAAGTACCAGTCAGTGCTATGCACGCTGCTGGGGGGGGGGGGGGGGAGACTGCCATAACATCCTTCCTCAGCTGTGGGTCCTGCATGCTACACTACCAACTAACGACAAGTGCCCACGGGTGAATGAGTGCAAGTGAACAGTTGGCTAATCGACGGCTTTCTAATGGGCCTGAGTAGTCACAGACAGTGGGAAGCTCCTGCTGCTGCTTTAATACATGGACACACTCCCTTCGCAGTAGGCGGTGGCAAGGATTCACAACTAGTGCAAGTGCTGAGAGCAAACGAGGCCTGAGTATGATGCCATCCACAGCATCCATATCACACCCTCAAGGCTCAGGGACACACAAGAGGGGCAGAAAGAAGGAAAGAGGGAGAGGGGAGGGAGGAGGAGATAGACCGCCATCTTTGATGCCTAACCCTGCCTGCCGCTGTATTCTTCATCTCACAGAAGTTCTGTGTACTAGAACGAGACCTGCACACGACTGGTCTGCCAACTGTGTGCCATGGGTGGGGAGGGAGCCCATGAGGCCCATTCTCCCTCAGGACCAGTAGGCAGACAGCAAAGGCAAAGGGCTCAACAGCTCTCACTCCTGATTATCTATAGGCAACTGTCACTGGGGAGAGGGAAGATTTTCTTAGTGGTGTGACTACTGGTAAGAGACCAAGGCTTTTGCAAGTAAACCCACTTCTAGGATCCTGTAAAAACAAAACAACCAAACACCCTAATAAAATGCAGTTTGTCTCTCTCTGTTACCCGCACATGTGTGTGTGTGTGTGCGCACACACACAAGGGATCCGCTGGAGTGGGAGAACAAGAGAACGATGAAGGATGGCTGTGATGTTTTAAAACACATTCTCCACACATATGAAAATGTCACGATGAGCCAGGCATGGTGGTGCACGCCTTGAATCACAGCACTTGGGATGCTGAAGCAGGAGCATCTCTCTTTAAGTTGGAGGGACAGCTTGGTCTATGTATTAAGTCTCAGCCAGCCAGGGATACAAAAGCTAAAGCCAAAACCCCACTTTAAATAAATATAATGAAATTCATTATTTCATATAATTAATATATGTTAATATAAGATCACTGAAAATACTAAATATGGTAGTACAGGAGGGTCCCACATTTGAGGACAGCCTGTGATACACGACAGTAAACTTGCCTCAAAACAAAGGAAAACCTACCATTTTCAGTTCCTAACATTTTTGAAACAAATGTTTACTAGTAGGAAGAAAAAAGGTGAGCATTTCCTTTAAGGTGAAAAAGAAATGGAGTAATTACTCAACACCTATTTCCTCTAGACCCCACTTCACTCAGAACATAAGACAAATTCTCATCAATACAAGGGGACGTGATCAACTGTGACAGTAAGGACACCAGGTTCAAAACCTGGTTCTTTCAACCTTTAAAATGAGACTAAGAAAAGTGTACACTGCTTACACAGAAAGCATCAGGTCTCTGTGGAATGACCAGAGAAACCATCAGCAGTGGCTGCCACGGGAAACAGTTCCAACCAGACTAGACCAAGCCAAGGATACTTGTCACTGAGCATCGTTCTGAATCTCTGGGTTTTTCTAAGCCACATAACACACCATTAAACATTAACAACCAGCTATTCAATGACAGCAAGAGATCACTGTTAATTTTTTTGTGTGTGTAACTGTACTAGGTACAAGTTTCTATCTGGTGGCTGGAGATGTAGCTCAGTAAGTAAAGTGCCTGCCTAGCACGGAGTTTGGGTTTGATCCCCAGCACTGCATAAACTGGAGAGGATGGCACACGCCTGTGATTCAGGAGGTGATGGCTGGAGGATCAAGATACAGAGCATGGGCTACATGAGAACTTGTCTAAGAACACACATGAACACACATGTACGCACGCACACACCCATGTGCATTATCTGCCAGGTGCACTGGCATGTGCTTGTAGTTACTGAGATACCCAGGAGGACAAGTCAGAAAAGATCAAAGGAGCACAGGAGTGTGAGACCAGCTTGGGCTCCATAGCACAACTATCTCAAAATTAAAAAATCATCCTGTAGAACACTGAAATCCAAAAGTATTAGGGGTATAACCCATTGAGGGCAAGCACTAACTAAGCACACAGGAGTCCTTGGATTCAATGCAATCACTAATTCCCCAGCTTTTCCCTCAAAAGACAAAGCTGTGAGGTGAAGTAGAGAGTCAACGGAGCAGACAGACAGCACAGGCCATCAGAGACTCCCTGACGCTGGGTGGCAAGTGAACAGGGTACAGGTGTCTCCCTTCTACGTTCCCAAGTGGGACACTTCCTGTTGGCAAGAACTTAAAGCAAAATTTCAAAGAATACATTAAAGAAAGCTACTTTTTAAAAATGATTTTTAAATGTGTGTGTGTGTGTGTGTGTGTGTGAGAGAGAGAGAGAGAGAGAGAGAGAGAGAGAGAGAGAGAGAGAGAGAGAGAGAGAGAGAGAGAGAGAAAAGGCTCTCTGTACACCCAGTGCATGCCTGGTGTCATAGATGCACTGAATCCTCTGGAACTACAGTTGCTGGGAATTGAGTCCAGGCCCTCTGTAAGAGCAGTCAGTGCTATCATCTCTCTAACCCTTAAGGAAACTTCTTTAAAAATAAATTATCGTATGATTACTACTAATAATATGATAGTAATAAAGAGGTATTTTAATGCCCATTACAGTTTGGCAAATGATTTTAGTTTCTTTTTCATACTCCATAAAACAGTGTTTGATTTCATTTAAAAAAATTTTAAAAATGAGAAACTAGTTAAAATCAGACTGAGTTGTGGAGGTGTAGCTTAGCGGTAGAGCGCTGGGTTTAAGCTTCAATACCACAACACACACATACACACACACACACACACACACACACTCTCTCTCTCTCTCTCTCTCTCTCTCTCTCTCTCTCTCTCTCTCTCTCACACACACACACACACACACACCTGTAGACTGAGGTTCCTCAGAAGTTTAAAGACAACTTACATAAGTCTGGCCCAGCAATTCCTCTCTTAGGCACATACCCAGAGCAGACTGTGAAGGCCCAAATGCACACGTTCACGGCAGCACCACTGCCACACACCCAACGAGTACAGAAATGGGGCATGCAGATGGTCCCTGACTGATGACTGGACAGATAACTGTGGCATATACGCCATGAACATTATCCAGCCATACAAATGAATGAAAGAATGACACTACAATGTCCATTACCTCAGAACACATTATGCCAGGCAAAAAGGAACCATGTACAAAAAGTCATATAGTAGGTAAAGCTGTTGATATTTATACCTCAGAAAGCAGACTGGAGGCTGGCAGGAGTCTAGAGCAAGGGCAAACAAGGGATGGCTGCTTCCTGTGCACAGTGTTTCATCTAGAGAGGGGGGGTGTCATGGAGCACATCAAAAGTGAGCTGTGCAGCTTGTAAATATACTCAATGCCACTGGGATGCTCACTTGAAACGGGTTAATCTGATGTTATCTGAGTGTGATGGCTGGCTTTAAAGTCAACTTGTCACAAGACAGAATTACCTGAGCAGGGAGCCTCACCCGAGGAGCTGTCCTGACTGTCTTAATTGCGATGGGAAGACTGGCCCACACTTTCTCGAAGCAGCCTGGACTTAAGAAAGAGTGCAGCAGGTTGGGGATTTGGCTCAGCGGTAGAGCGCTTGCCTAGCAACCGCAAGGCCCTGGGTTCGGTCCCCAGCTCCGAAAAAAAGAAAAAAAAAAAAAAAAAAAAAAAAGAAAGAGTGCAGCAAAATGAAGATCTTTGCTTCCCTTCAACAAGTCCTTCACAGGTAACTGAGTCAGCGTCTCCAGACTTCCTTCATAGACACAAGGGCAGAGGTTCTCCAAGAACCCACCAAGTTTTTGGTACCAGATTGGCACTGGTGAGGTGCCCAGCCCCTCAAACTGAACACCTACCAGGTCCTCAGCCTCTAGGTCCTAGGTAGCACTGCTGCTATTTCAACATAAGCTGATTCAATAAAATCTATGTATTTCTACACATTGTCTCTCTCGAGAACCCAGACTAAACAGTGACCTTTATCTTAATGTAGAAGAATTACAGTGAGGAAAAGTGTTTTTGTTTTGTTTAACTTATCAGCTTGGCTAAGTATCAAGCAATACAAAAATGTATAAACTACATATTAAATTATAAAGTCCTGCACGGGGGAAGGCACAGAGACAGAAAGTGATAAGACTAGCAATTTTTCTTGCAGGGCTAACCCATCAAAGTATAAAATTCAAATACCCAGCCCATTATACTCTATTATTCAAGAGTGTTTTTTGTAGAAACGAAGACCTGAAATAAACCAAATTTGTGTAAACATGGTATCAGTTAAATAAATGACTGGAATGTTATCTACCTGTAAATGGTGCTGTCCAATTTTACATGTATGGAATGGAATGCTTTGAAAGTAAAGTTAATTGGAAACCAGCAGGGGAACAGCATAGTGTCTACTTTACACTTTGCACTAACTATAAGTCTGCATCTTCCCTTCTTGCCCCTTGACCCCACGATGAGGATGTGTATGGTATCTCTCGAGGGAGACTGCAATAGACTAACACAGGGAAGGAGCATACTGCTTATCTGCTGGTCCCTTTATACTGTTTGGAAAAATAAAAACAAAAACTCAGATATGCATTGCCTTTTCTCTTTTCTTTTTTTGAGGCAGGGTACCCTGTATCCCAGGAACCCTGAACTCACTCTGTAACTGAAGCTGACCTTGACTTTCTTAGGTCCTATCTCTCTCTCCCAAGTGCTGCTACCAGTCCAGTTTATGCAGCGCTGGAACTAACCTAAGGTATGTGAAGCAAGCATGATATGATATGATAGACCAACCTAGGTCTATCTCTAGCCCAGGTATTACTTCAAATCAATCAATCAATCAATCAATCAATCAATCAATCAAATAATACTTCAAAATCTTCTCCAAGCAAGATTTTTGTTCTTTTTGCAGAATATACACATTTTTGCCATTTATTTTATCGTTTTAATTATGTAAGCATGGTGCACGCACGCAGGTGCAGGTGACTGTAGAGGCATTAGATTCTCTGGAGCTGGAGCTCCAGGCGGTTGTGAGCTGTCTGATGTGGCTACTGGGAGACAAAAGCAGTATATGAGCTCTTAACCACTAAGCTGTAAGCAGCTCACTGGCATCCAGATTTTTTAAAATTACATTTCATTTATTTGCGGGTGGTGGTGGTAGTGGCATGCCACAGCAGGCACGTAGGTCAGAGTACAACCTGAAATAGTCGGTTCTCTCCTTCTACCACATGGGTCCCAGGGACTGAACTCATCACCAGTCCTGGAGGCAAGAACCTTTCCTTTTTTTTTTTTTTTTTTTGTTCTTTTTTTTCCGGAGCTGGGGACCGAACCCAGGGCCTTGCGCTTCCTAGGCAGGCGCTCTACCACTGAGCTAAATCCCCAACCCTGCAAGAACCTTTCCTTAAGCCTTCTTGCCAACTACACAAGTCGGCAACTGAACCTAGCTATTTTAATAATTTTTTTAATACCCCAAATCAAAGGAAAGTGGCCTTAGAATTATTAATTAATCACAAACCAGTTAGCTAGAGTATCTCGGTCCCAGAGAATGATGGGTAATGCTTTTTCACTTTTTTTTTTTTTTTTTGGTTCTTTTTTTTCGGAGCTGGGGACCGAACCCAGGGCCTTGCGCTTCCTAGGCAAGCGCTCTACCACTGAGCTAAATCCCCAACCCCTGCTTTTTCACTTAAGTACGTTTACATGCACTCCACCAAATGGCTACAAAACAAAGTACTATTTATAGAGCCTGTGAGGATGCACCTTGGGATGGTAATGGCTTCCTACTGCTTTTGAATACCTTTTTTTTTAAAAAGATATATTTATTTATTTTATGTATATGAGTACACTGTAAATTCAGACACATCAGAAGAGGGCATCAGATCCCATTACGGATGGTTGTGAGCCACTGTGTGGTTGCTGGGATTTGAACTCAGGACCTCTGGAAGAACAGTTAGTGCTCTTAACCACTGAGCCATCTCTCCAGCTTACCCACCCTCCTGCTTTTTATTATTTTAATGCGGTGCTGCCTTTGTCTCACCAGCCTGGCTTCTAGTATCTAGCTGCTCATCCTCAGCCACTAACTTTAAAGACAGATAAGTGATGAACTGAATCATCTATACCCTTCCACATAGATAAGTGATGAACTGAATCATCTACACCCTTCCACCAAGCCTGAAGCAGAACACTTCATCATCGAGGGTAAGGCATAGCAGCATAGGCCTAAAACCTCAGCTACTGGGGCTGGAGAGATGGCTCAGCAGTCAAGAGCACTGGCTGCTTTCCAGAGAGGACCAGTGTGTTCAATTCCCAAGATCCACATGGCAGTTCATAACCATCTGAAACTCCAGTCCCAAACAACACATGGACATACATGTAAGGCAATCTCTCTCTCTCTCTCTCTCTCTCTCTCTCTCTCTCTCTCTCTCTCCCCCTACACACACACACACACACACACACACACACACACACACACACACACACAACACACACACACACACAGAGAGTAAAATAAAAATAAAAAAGAATCTTAGCGTTCGGTCCCCAGCTCCGAAAAAAAGAACCAAAAAAAAAAAAAAAAAAAATCTTAGCTACTTAGGTGGCTGAATTGGAGGCCAGACTAGACTCATAGTGAGTTCAAGGCTACCCTGAGCAATGTAAAGAGACCTTTTCTTTTTTTCTTTTTTCTTTTTTTCGGAGCTGGGGATTGAACTCAGGGCCTTGCGCTTCCTAGGCAAGCGCTCTACCACTGAGCTAAATCCCCAACCCCAAGAGACCTTTTCCTAAAAGGGTCTGCTCATCCATCACATGCTTGCTTGGCATACCCAAGGCACTGAGTTCAATTCCTTGCACCACTACAAAGAAAGATACTGGAGTAGATTAAATAGTGGAACTTTTTTTTTAAAATAACAAATACAGTGTTCTACATCAAACAGCCTAAGAAGCACA
This sequence comes from Rattus norvegicus, assembly GCF_021556685.1. Taxonomy (NCBI): domain Eukaryota; kingdom Metazoa; phylum Chordata; class Mammalia; order Rodentia; family Muridae; genus Rattus; species Rattus norvegicus. The sequence continues at coordinate 144,115,857 of NC_141536.1, forward strand.
GTAAGAAGACCCGGCCACACTGCCAACCACTCCAGGCAGGTAAGTAACCACCTGACAGTGCCCTGTCCTCCTCAGTGTCTTTATGTGAGCTTGTGAGCAAGCGAATGTGTGTCTTGTTCACCTTCCCTATCTTACAGCACAAGTTCTAGTCACAGAGTCTCTCTATCACTTCCACTCTGCAGACATCCACAGTGTAAGCAGACTCTCACTGTCAAGCATCTGAGTTCTTCGTGGTCCTTTGTCATCTCAATGCTACAATGACAAGCAGGGTGTGTATACAACAGGTCTACAAGAAACTTAGAAGGCTAAAGCACATGCATTTGTAATTCTGATTATACATTGGGTTTTTGAACTTCTAGACTCATTAAAAAATCTGACTAGAGCTAATGAACTTTGTCTGGAAACATAAAAAGAATTTAATATATAAACATAAAACATTTACATCCTCCAAGTGGACCCCAGAAGCCCTAATACATTGATTAGTTAGTTGGGCTGCTTTGTATGTGTCTACTCTCATTGACTTAGGGACTGTGCCCCGGGGGTGGGGTAGGGGTGGGGTGGGAGTGAGGTGTATTGTGGGAGGAGGTGACTAGGAGGGAGGTGGTGAGCAGGATATGATGTGAATCAGTAAATAATAATAACAGAAAGACTCAGGCGATTTAATAAGAGCCTCAGCTAACTCTAGAAATGCTGGAGATCACTACCTTGGTTGATTTCAGCTGCAGAAGGCCCCAAACTCAAGCTCTTCTTCTGCTGAGCGTTTTTGGCAAGAAGCGTGTGTTTGTCGTCATTCCCTGTGTCCATCTCTGAAATGGTGACAGCCAGGATCCTGCAGAAGTTAGCAAGCTGCTGCTGATCAAAATTGGATACTAAGGAACTCAGATTGGGAACTTCATCTAGCCGAATCATTTCCTATGGGAGACACAAATAAACAATCCGTATGCTTATTAATTCCTCAAGAAATCACATGTGTCCCCCTGCATCCTCCCATGAGGGCTCAGCAGTGAGACCACTAAGGTGTAACTAGCTCTACAAGCTCAGTCAAGTTCTGGAGTCTCTCCTCCTTCCTGGCTAGTAATAGAGTGGAACTCACCTATCTCGGTGTGGAGGTTACGTTTACCCTGCAAGCATAACTGCCCTCACTGTCTCACCTTTGTTCTGACAGCACATTTTGCCCCCCTTAAAAAAATTACCATTCAAATTTTATAAATCACAAATCACTATTCTACCTATAGATTTATTTATTTTTTGAGATAGGGTCCATGTGGCTCAGACTAGCTTCAAACTATGGCTGAGGATTAATTCGAGTCTCTGATTCTCCTGCTTCCACCCTGTGAGTGCTGGGACGACTACAGATGTGCACCACTATCCCCAAAGTTTGTGTGGTGCTGGGAATCAAGCCCAGAGCTTTGCACATGCCAGGCAAGCACTCTACTAGCTGAGCTACAGACCCTATTCTTAGATTAATTTTTAAAAAAGAAATAAAACTTTTCAGTCAAAGGCCTCTGCAAAGTCCCACAGTTGCATCTCCTATCTCCTCCCAGAAGTAGCCATAATTTTGAACTTGTGTCTGCCTACTCTTCCCAGGGATTTTTCAGGCCTCATAAATACCCTCCCTCCACAGCATGGTTGGGTGTGTGACGTGAATATACTAGACTTTCCTGGGGCTCCACACTGACATCAACACAGAACCTGACAAGCAGCTCTGGTTCTGTTCTTTCCATCGCTTTACCACATGCAGTGTTTTGCTCCTCTGTGCACTTGGGTGAGCTGTGGTAACCTCTCACTACAACTGCAGTGAGCACCGAGAGTTGCTCCTTTTGTACAGTGCACAGTATAGAACTTCTAACTTTATCGACATTGTGTCCAAAGTTTTTAAATTAATGTTTACTCTAACTTTTAGCAGATGTTCTACAGCATGCAAAGGAATTTCCCTTCTATTCCTAGCTGTATGACTTCAGTCTCATGACAGCTTCATATATGGAGAACTAGGATCTTAGGAGTGCTATTGAAAGGTGGTAGGACCCTGAAGAGATACTTAGGAAATTAGGGGTACCCAGCTGGAAGGTGGTTCTCCTGGGATTCCTTAGTAACTCGAGGGAGAAAGGTATAAGGAGCCATCTAGCCGTTCCTCACAGTTCTCTCACACTCAGTGCTGTTATTTGCCATGAGGTGGCACAGCCACTCAGACTGTGCTGTGTGAACTTTGAGGCTCCAGAACTATAAGCCAAATCAACTTCATTTACTTCCTGAGAAGTCCATGTCAGGTGTTTTTTACTAACATAACCTGACTAAATGCTTTCTTTATTTAAAAAAAAAAAAAAAGCTTTTTTCTATTCTTTTTCCTTTTTTTTAAATGTTTGTTTCTGGCCTGGAGAGATGGCTCACTGGTTAGGAGCACTGGCTACTCTCCCATAGGACCCAGTCAGTTAGCAGCAGGCACACGGCAGCTCATGACTCCCTGTAACTCCAGCTCTGGGAGCGCTAATCCCTGCTTCTGGACTCTGCAGCACTGCATGCAGGTGGTGCACAGAGACACATGCAGGCAAAATACCCATACAAGTAGGGTACACACATAAAAATGCTTGTTTATAACCTCGCGGTTTTGCTTCCTTCACATCTGTACAGATGTTCCATGAGCTCTCCTTGTTTAAATCATCACATAGTCTACGGAGAGCACCTGCTTCCTCCTCCGCTCCAATTCACTGACCTTCCACTGGCCTGAGTATTTTTTTATCACTGCACAGAAACTTGTCATTATTTGTCGAGTCTACTCCCAAGTAATCTGACACTATGTGGGGAGGGACAGGCCTTACCTTTCCTTAGAGCACAGCACCGGGCAGCAAGGAGCTTGGTGACCGCGCTAACAAGCAAAGGACTCCTGGACAGTGGTGGAGGAGGAGCGTTTGGGAGCAGACCAACTGGCCTCTCCCCAGGCAGTACGCACTGAGAGCAGCCACTCTGTTGCCCCTCCAAGCCCAGCCCATCGAGCTCAGGGCATGACTCTTGGCTCCTCCGTCCTTCTCGCCCTGTCTAACCCAGGGTGTGGGTCCAAAACCGGGTCCCACCACCGCACACCCACTTTTATTGTTGCTTATGAGATGGGGTATCCCACTGTAACTTAGGCTGGTTTGAAACTCACAACATCGCCTATGTTGGCTTTAGATTTCCAGTAATCCCCCTGGCTCAGGCTCCCCAGTGGCAGAATATGGGTTACACTATGCTCAGTTTCACTAACTTTTCTAATTTATCACTGTGTTTAGTGTCCCTATCATATCTCTCTGCTTCTGTCACAGGTGACCACTTCTATAAACTATTACTTTTTTTTATTTATCTAATGTATATTACAGGTAGTTGTAAGCCACCATGTGGTTGCTGGGATTTGAACTCAGAACCTCTGGGAAGAGCAATCAGTGCTCTTAACCACTGAGCCATCTCTCCAGCCCTAAACTATTACTTTATAATTAACTGGTTTTATGTTTGTTTTTATTTTATTTTATTTTTTTTTTGGTTCTTTTTTTCGGAGCTGGGGACCGAACCCAGGGCCTTGCGCTTCCTAGGCAAGCGCTCTACCACTGAGCTAAATCCCCAACCCCTTATGTTTTATTTTTTAATTACAGGAAATGACATGCAGCCTCAGTGTTGTGCAGCTGGCTTTATCACAGTCACTTCTGCTCACCTGCACTTTTCCCACAAGACCAGTCATGCCAATGCTTTATTATATTCCAGCCTATGAAGAGACATGGGTCATACAGGCTTGCTTTTAAGCTTTCTACTCTGAAATAGTGACATCCTAAGTGTTGTTTCTTGATGCCCACAGAGAAGCTTTTCTAGGGCAGGAGCTGCTAGAGAACCTGACTGACCAGTAGAACGTAAGTTCTCCATCACAACACAATGCATATGTATGGGGAGGGGTGGTGTCTTCACACAGTGTCTTTGCACCACACGCTTGCATCTGCTCTCTAGCTGACAGACAGACCTTCTGGGTTTACTCTAGTGCTCTCATTTCTCCTGTGCTTGCATGTATGCATACGTGTTCACATGTTTGAGAAGGTCCATGTGGTGGGTAGAGGCTGATGTCCGTTCTCTCCTGGTCTTGGTCCACCTTGTTTACTAAAGCATGGGGCTCACCCCGACGCCCTGTCCATGCCTTCTAAGAAGCAGGAGCAAACATGGACCACCCAGACCATTTGGTTTTTATGGGAGTGTTCTGGATCCAAACTCCAGTCCTCACATTTACACAGCAAGTGCTTTACCCCCAAGCCTTTCCCTGCACCCTAGTGTTTTCACAGCCTTTAGAATACTTTTCTAGCCAGGTATAGTGGTGCATGCCTTTAATCTGAGCTCTCAGAAGGCAGAGGCAGGCAGGCAGATCTCTGAATTTGAGGCTAGCCTGGTCTCCAGTGAGTTCCATGACAGCCAGGGCTACATGGAGAAACTTAGTCTCTAAAAACAAGCAAACAAGCAAACAAGCAAACAAACAAACAAACAAACAAAGCAAAAAACCTTTCCCTAATTATATTTTATAGAATTATATGTATATGTGTCTATTTGTAGTTGGCTGCACATGTGTGTATATGAATGTGTGCATGTGTATGTGTATGTATATGTGTGAGGTGAGCATCTGTATGTGTATATGTTATGTCTGTATATACACTGGTGGACTCACAGTTGTTGGTTTTCTCCTTTTCCTATGTTTCCCAGAGACTGAACTCAGGTTCTCAGCCTGGTGGCAGATGCCTATACCTGACAGGCCCCCTCTGGCTGCAAGTTTTTGTTTCTGAGATCATTTACTTACAAGCATGCTGAGGCACAGGTCACAAAGAGCCCATTCTCGGTAGAGCACTGAGGTCTCAGCCCTTGGGGCAGGGCTTTTCTAGGGCTGGCACACAGCATGTACCCATTCAAGTATTTCCACTCCACATCCACGAGGATCTGCTCACCACACACAGTGTGAGATCTGCAACTCCTGACTTTTAATGAAGCCAAGTATCTATCAATGGCTCATCTATTTCTCCTTTGTGAAATGCCTGTTCACGTATCACTGTTCATTTGTTAATGAGTCCATATTTTTTTTCTTTTCTTTTTTTTGGAGCTGGGGACCGAACCCAAGGCCCAAGCACTCTACCACTGAGCTAAATCCCCAACCCCAAGTCCATATCTTTTTCATATTGATTTGTAGGAATTTTTGATGAATTCTGAATATTAATCCTCTGTTTGCTGCATGAATTGCAAGTACTCTTTCCACATGTTATACATGTTACATGAAGGCACCTACAAAGTATGGTGGAACCTATCACTATCTGGGTAACACAGACAGGACTGAGAAGGCATGAGGGACCAAGTGGGCAAAGCTGGGAAGGAGCAATTACTGTCTCCTACTCAGACGACCAGGGAGCACGGGGTCCTGCACGGATAGCCGCTCTCACACACTGGGCTAAACACATGATTCTTGAGAAATAACAAAGACATTTTATCAAAGAGCACAAAGGGCCTGTCTGGGGACTGGACACATTGGGAACATGTTCTCAGAGACAATGGGACACTGTGATACTTCTGCCTGCCTAACAGCAGGCAAGGCCTGAGTGAACGCTGGGCAACAGTGCGTGTGTGCTCTCCTGTCTGCAACCTCCAGGAGACTAGACAGCAACGACAGGAAACCTGCCAAATAGCAATCAAGGGAGGCACGGCAGGACCGAAAAAATGAACTCCAGGCCCTATCCAGCTCTTATTCTAACTTTAGCCTAGTGTACACAGGTGCATTTTTGGAAGTCTGAGTTTCTGAAGAGAAAACTTTAATGTTTTCATCTTTGTGTTGCTATTTTTTGAGACAAAATCTCACTCTGGCCCTGATAACCTTAAACATGTGATGAGCTGCCCAGTAAGTGTCATGTGGCCTTCACCTTTAATCCCAGCACTCAAGAGGCAGAGGCAGGGGGATCTCTTGAGTTTGAGGACAGCTTGGTATACAGAATGAGTTCCAAGACAGCCAGAGCCACACAGAGAAGCGCTGTCTTGTAAAATAACAACAAAGCAAAACAGAAAGGAATGGCAGGATTTCAGATATTTTACACTGATACCTTCTTATGTTTAAGGCAATTAACCAACTTGAGCTGAAGGCTGGTCAGAAAAGATACAGGTAGATTAAAGAAGCGAAGGCCAACTATCACTGACAGAGTAAACAAAGCCCACAGAGAGTTGGTTTGTGAGCAGTCGCAGCTCATACAGCAGCAAATGCACATTAGAAACAACTTGTTTCACTAGAGTAGCAAGGAACACGAAAAATGACACTAAAGTCAGCACATGAATGTGAAGTTCATATTTCATACTCTTGGACTCAGTTTATCTGGGCATTTAATGTTTCTCAGCCGTGAGAATCCACTGGCGTAAGGAGCACAACCTGACTTTCTATGTCAAGCTCCTGCCTTTTAAGGACAAAGACTAGCTCCGGGGCATGGAAGAACCTCCTTGAAAGGAGACTGTCTAATCATTAGCCAGGCTCATGAATCCAGTACCCAAGACCCCTCCACAGTAACACAACACAGCTCACCTTCTTAACACCCAAAATGTCTTCAATGAGAGTTGCTGTTTGTAAGAACGTCTTCTTACTTGTCATCAGTGTGAACAGAAAAATCACAAAATCATTCTTTTCTGCCAAACGCTTTGTTACTCCTTCCGTCTGTCACAGGGAGAAGAGAAAAGGTAGAATAGCTTGTGACCACAACACAAAGCATTGTTCCAGATGCAGAAAGTAAGTCCGTCCTGGGAAACTAGCACGAGCCTACAAATCTAGAAGTCACGTGTACGTGGTGGGGAACAAGAGTAAGGATCCCGGCCTTCAGACCACACAGCAGGGGGCCCACTTTGGAGCTAGGAGTGAGGAAAAGAGCAGGAGGCGATGAACGGCTTCAGATGGCTTGTAAAACCTAAGCCCAATAGCTCCCTTTAGAGAATCAACACAGCATCATCCAGACAAAAGCCCGCTGACTAATGTGAGCGCCAGCAGGAGTGTGAGGTGATGCTTCACAAGGGGGCTGCTCAAGGCTTCTGCAGTCTGGCTTCAGCCTGAACACGCTTGCTATCTAATGCTTGACCACTGGGGGTCAGAACGGAGGTCTGATTCCATCTAGGTGACCTGACAGTTACTTCTCACCCCTGAATCTCCATGTCTTCACCTGTACATGGCTATCTCCTAAGTCTGGGAGGATTCCTGTGAGAGAGTGCAGGAAACCCTGCATTTACAGGAAGCCTCTCTCATTTAGACACTAACCTTGAGCCAAAGTGATCTTGGAGTAACCAATAGGCTTTAAGTTTCCTTTGCTATCAATTAACTCACTCTTCTGACTCTCACTCAACAGTCCTTCAAATGGGTAAACAGTATCTGGCAGGGAGAATCTTTCAGAGACTTACCTCAGGTCAGGTCAGGCTGGATGACTCGATGTTAACACTACTCCTACCATTTGGAGAGTACATTGCCCACAAAGTTCCTATCTGCCAGTACCATTTAGAACACGGGAACAAGATGAGTGTCTGAAGTAGACACATAAATCAAGAATGCTTGGCCTATGTTATGGGCTATGCCATCAGAAAAATAATATAGCTATTGTTTTTTGCCTCTTGTAGAATAAAAAGGCTTGTTATGAAATGCTTTTACACAAAACAGCTTACAAAAGTCTTAAACTATTTGTAGCAGATTGCTGGCAGTTGTTTAATCTGGTTAATGGGATCGCATGTGATTTACACTCTGTATCTTATCTACAGTTACCATTTTCTTTAGTCAAGAATATGCTTTGGGGACAGCAACATGATAGGTAAAGGCACTTGCCACCAGACTCAACAACCCCAATTTGATCTTTGGACCCATGTGGTGTAAAAGGAGAAATGTCCCCCTCAGCAAGTTCATCTCCAACTTACACACACACACACACACACACACACACACACACAGAGAAGATGGGAAGAGGCAAGCCTACCACCTCATTCTTCTAGATGATTCTCCTCCTCAGTGAAAGCATCCTAGCTCACTCTACACATATGTGCTTTTCCTCCTCCGAAGCCTCAAAGCCCTGCTCTACTCCTGTCTACATCCGTCCCTCACCAAACTCGACCTTCCAGCACTGTCGTGTGAGAGAGGCATTCTATTATTTAATGTCGCACCTCTGCTATCTACAGTAGGCCTACAACATGGGCGGTATTTAAAGACTAGAATAAAATACAAAGATGACAAAGGAAATAAAACAACTAGCTGGCAAATAACCTCTAAATAGGGTTCAAGAGTTTGGCTTTTTAACTGGTGAGCGGGTATTCCAAACAAAGAGAACTTTATAATCAATGAGATAAATATGTCAATCAAATTTAATTTTCAAAATGAAGGGAATGATAAAAATGTGTTGAGTATCTCATTGGGTTAGAACTCAACAGGTATCTAGGCTGGCCAGCCAGCAGGCCTGGTACCCGCCTGCCTCTGCCCCTTGCACTGCGACTAGGCAAGCAGCACATCTGCTTTGTTACTTGGAATCAAAGTGGGGTCCCTACACTTGCATGGCGAGTCACCACAGGGGCCATCTCTGTAGCCCTCCATTTTAAAAACTGAACTGTTTTACTAGAATGTTTCTGATTAATATTAGGTCACAATTTAAATACACCGTTCCAGGGAACTTGACAACTATGGAGTCACTCTCTTCTATGTTCTTTTGTTTTCTTAAATATTATTGAACTTTAGCTGCAAAAATAGTTGAACCTTTGCCCTAATACCCGCCCATGCTTTGGTGGGCTACTAGGCTGTACCAGCATGGCAAACTGAGACACACTCTCTGTGTGAGTCTCACACTAGATTCTGAGAACGTGCACAAAAAGTAAAGTATCTTAAAAACTGTATTGAGTGGAGTGATAATATTCTTACTAGATATATTATCAAAATAATTATTTTTCCTATTTCAAAAAAGTGGCTGTAAGGAAATGCACAATGACTGACAAAGCCTGAGTTGTAATCCACAGACACAGGCGCTCCAACAGCTCACTATCTGCGCTGGCCACCAAGAAGCATTCAGCATCTGAGTGTCTGTCAGTTTCTGTAGGCCATGGACCCACCCTTCTTCATCCTGACCTTTCTCATCCACTTCCCATGTGTGTGAGCAGCACTCACCTGAAGTCTTCTTCAGAATGAGACAAGAAACACAGTTAAAGATTTCTTTTGCTTCCGTGACAGAGGAACAGCGGCACTTAGCGTGTTCTGTGACCAGTGAGTTTACCATACATGTTGCTTTTAAAGCCCAACATTTACACACTCACTGCTTACAAGTGCATTCACTGTGATCTCATTCAGTTCTCCCCAAAACCCTGTTTGATTACACACTGTGTGGACCAGGCTCTCAGAGCTGTACTAAACCAGACACCAGGGCACAAAATCAACTTCCAACAGCGCTCAGTGTTTTCTTTCTACCCAATTACTTCCTCTATTCACCATTCTTCTTGGGACAGGACTTGTGGCTTTTGTTTTCCATTAAGGAAAATGAAAGAAGGTTATCTTAAAGAACATGGGTACTCTGCCAACACTTGTCACCTTTCAACAAACAATGGTGAGCCTCTGCTTGGGCACCTGTGTATGGGGGTGCTGTGTTTGGGGCCTACTGAAGTAGATTTGGGTCTTACTGAGTGCTACAAAATTATGCCTCTCCATTATTTCCACTTGCTGGTCCTGATTCTCAGGCACACAGAAAATAAGGCAAATCAATTCCCTAAAATATCTGAAGACAGGCCTCATGTCTGCCACCCCACTCACACTGCCCTCTCACCGCTGAAGATAAAGTAGGAGATGATAACTGGGACCGCGAGGGGAGGCGTACTCACACAGACACAGGTATTGTACAGGATGCTCAAGCAGTCCTTCGACATCTCATCACTTACTGCAAAGGAAGGAGGAACATTATTTCTCATAGAAAAGACAGTGTAACATCAGCACGCTTCCGAACAGGGACATAAGCTGTTCTAGCTGGGCGGGTGCTTCTTCCTTCAGTCCCAGCACTAGGGTGGGGGTGGCAGGCACCGCACAGGTACTTAGTCCTCGCAGCTTTAAGCAAACACATGAGCCCCTCGCTACGCTGCAGTGCCAACAGGAAAAGACTCAAGGTCTATTTTCAGAAGCAGAACTTTTTTTTTTTTTTTTTTGGTTCTTTTTTTCGGAGCTGGGGACCGAACCCAGGGCCTTGCGCTTCCTAGGCAAGCGCTCTACCACTGAGCTAAATCCCCAACCCCAGAAGCAGAACTTCTAAATCCAGAGTAAGAACCCTGGGCATTCCTCATGTACATTCCCACTGCAAACTCTGCCAGCAGAAAATAAGGCATCACTTCTGCCTCCAACTCGCCAACTGGGGGCTTAGGTTTGTTACAATTATTTATATTAGGGAAGTAGCTTCTAATGTCTGATGTACTGTCAATTCCAATGAAGAAAGATCTCATTACTTATGATCAGAACAAGACTGTAGTACAAAAAATAACTTACTTTTATGTCCCCACAACCCCAGGGATGAACCTGAGTATGAGCCATGGAGGAGTGTTCTGTGTGGTGGTGTACTTACTTATTAGTGTCCACCCTCCTTCCTCCTCATGACCCTCCACTCTAACACCTGCACCTCCCTCAAGATCCCAAGAGCGGCCTGTCAGACTAGCCTGCTAGGACAGATGGGCTTCTCATACTGTTGACAATGTGGTTTCCCTCATGACACCTCTCAACTTGTTTTAGTAGCAAAATTACTATTATGAAGTAGCAACAAAAATAACTGTATGGCTGGCACCACCACACAAGAGGAATTGTATTAAGGGGTTGCAACATTAGGAAGGTTGCTACTTGCTCTCAGAGTACAGAAGTAAGACACCTGAATGAGTATGAGAGCAGAGCATGGTGACGCATGTCTGCAAGCCCAGTACTTGGAAGGTGGAGGCAGGAGGATCAGGAATTTATGGTCTTTTTCTGGAATTTATGTTATGTGACTAAGGAAGTCACAAAGTTCAAAGTCAGTCTGTCTCACCCCAGCCCCACCAAATAAATAAATAAATAAATTCTTTTAACTACTACTGTACAATGGAGCCATATATAGTAATATATCCTGCTGTCGGTGCAAACTGAAAATGTGTATATTACACACACACACACACACACACACACACACACACACACACGTTAACCAAAGTGATCACTAGCTTTTAGGGGCAGAGTATATACCTTTATGGTAGAGCTTTTAAAAATTAAATATTGAAACCTAAAACGACTGTATAAAAATAATAGACCCAACATGCCCACCTAAAAAGTCATGTAGTACGCAAGCACTGACTTCTTGCCGTACAGGACTCTGGCAATGAACGAGCTTTTTCTTCATTGATTTGGTTATTTCCTTAGAGACGGGGTCTTACGTGGCACCACCACATCCAATGTGACTGAACTTTTTACATGAGCATCACTCTCCTTTATAAAAGGAGTCTGACGGTGGATGGGCTGTTCAAACAAAACGATCTTCCTAGGTATCTTTTGTTTCTTGTGTAGATAACTACACAAGTAACATAAAAACCTCCCAAGAAAACGAAAGCTGGGTCAAGTGATTGTTAGAAAATAAAGAAACGTGGGGTTGGGGATTTAGCTCAGTGGTAGAGCGCTTGCCTAGGAAGCACAAGGCCCCCAGCTGGGTTCGGTCCCCAGCTCTGAAAAAGAAAAAAAAGAACCAAATAAATAAATAAATAAATAAATAAATAAATAAATAAATAAATAAAATAAAGAGATGCAACTCCTGTAAACCAGTGATCTTCAGGTTTTTCTTAAAGATAGTAAATTTTCCTTTCTAACAAATACAGAATTAATAGTACATTGTTCAGCTTGAGATGGACAGAGCAACTTACGGCTGACTGGAAGACATGTTCTTAAATCTCAAAAAGGAGCCACTCCTGCCAATGGCCACCACCCCAGCACACTGGGATGAAACCAGCACCCAACAAGCACACTTACTTTTCAGTTTCTGTCCCCGGATAGAGATGGTAGGCCTCATAAGAATTTCTACAAGAAGCTGAAACCAAAAATAGAACAATAAATTAAAAACTTAATTCAAAGCATAGCCCACATCCAATTTTTACTGTGGACACATGTGGTCTAGTCTAGGAGCTGTCACAAACCCTCATGTTCAGTAAGGGTCAACAGAAGCTGCACTCTGGCCAGAAGAGGGCACTGGGTCCTCTGGAGCTGGAGTTCCAGAGGCTGTGACTCACCCATTTGGGTACAGGGCACAGACTCTGAGTCCTCAGAGAGTGTGAACACTCTACCTTTGAGGCACCTCTCCGACTCCCGAGGAGCATCTCTTAAGAATTTTTATAACAAGGCTTTTTAATTGTCAAATAAAGTTGCTTTCTATTTCAGTATTTTTGTTATCTTTGAGACACAGTTTAGATGAATAGCTCAGGCTAGCCTCCAACTCATGATCCTTCAGCCTCCCAAGTATTAGGATTACAACTCTTCACCTCCAGTCTACTTTCTACTTAAATATACTAAAGTATTTAAAGTAATCTTGTGCTAATAAAATATCTAAGTCCATGTATCTAAAGACATTCATAATAAATAGGTATTTTGCTTTATTTTATTGCTTAAATCAAAGCTGGAACAATTTTGGAACAGAACAAAAATGCTCTCCTGGCCCTTTACAGCTACACACCAGTACCGGACAGCACATCCGAGACACCTGAACCAAGAAGGAGAAAAAAGATCCCACAGCAGTTTTAAAAGTTTTTGTTTCTTTTCATTGTTTTAAAGTCAACCAGCAGCCTATAAGACTAGAGATCAACTGAAGAATCTACGAAATCCTCCACACATCTCGAACCAGCAACAAATCTTTAGACAGCAAATGCATATTGGGGATTACCCTACTATGAGCATATCTCATGTGGATATCATAATTTGATATCCAGCACTGATGGGGAGGGGCTTTGGCACATGACTGTGGCTGACAAAATGAACTCCGTCAGCATTCCTGCAGCAGACTGACACTTCTGGAGACTCACGGGCTCAGCTTCCTGAACAACTGCACTTAAGGCTAACTGCACTGTAAGAGACAAGAACGAGGTCTCAGGACTGACTCGGGCAAGCAATGAAAGGTGCTCTCAAGGGAGCTTTTTGCTTTGTACAACAGAGGGGTAGGCTGTGCTTAACTACTACCCAGCCTCCAGCCCTCATGTAGCATACTAAAAACATTTAATAATTAGTTAATTGTGGGGAGGGAGAGTGGGCACACGGGTGCTATGGTGAACTGAGGCAGTCAGAGGACAACTGTGGTAGTCAGTTCTCTTCTTCCACTATGTGGGTCCTCGGCATTAGCCAACGCTTTCCATACACAGCGCTTCTCAAGAGACTACAATCCCGAGCTCTCGAGATGTAAAACGCTCAACTGCATCAAGTGGTTCACCTAAATAAGTAAGCCCAGTGAGATCATGTCCAAGTCAGTGAGTACGTGGCCCTAAACATCAGGAGCGCCTCTCTACCTGGCCCTCAGACACGGTTCACCTAACCCATACCTGAGATTACAGATGCTCCTGCTATGTGGATTCCCGGGACTCAGACTCAGGTGCTTTTACCCAATAGCCATTTCCCTAGCTTCCGACATACACGTCTCTGCTTTTTGTCTTATTGTTTAAAAGGTTTATGGGGTATTCTGCCTGCATGCAGATTTCATTAAGGCCAGAAGAGGCACTGGAACCTCTGGTATCAGTTAAGGATAGTTGTTGAGTTGCCATGTTGGTGCCAGAAACCAAACTTGGACTGTCACCAAAAGTAGCCAGTGATCATAACCTCTGAACTATTTCTTCAGCTCCTCCTATATACCTTTCTTAACTGTTGGTGGCAGAGCTCCTGACTAGTGTATGCAAGGCCATGGTTCTACCAGGGCAGAGGGGAAAGGGTGAGACTGTGAAGGCTAGGCATGATAGACACTTATCACTCAATCCTTACCTTTGCAGAAATGCCACTGGTGGTATAGGCATCTAACCGCAGCTTTCAGGAGGCAGGGGGACTGATAACACAAGGCCTGCTTGGGTTACAGAGCTAGCAAGGCTATCTGAGCAACCCAGTAAGACGCTGTCTTGGGGTGGTGGGGTGGGGCCAAGTTTTAAGTTTGGACAGTCACACACACACACCTTTACCTAGTACTTAGAGAGCAAAGACAGGAAGATCAGGGACTCAAGGCTATCCTCAGCTTCAGCACAAGTAGAGACTAGCCTGGACAATAAAGGAACTTGTCTCAAAAAAATTCAAAACTAAAAACTTGCAGATACCCAATGGTGTGCTCACACATATGTAAGCATTCACACATACATACAAGTGTTAATGAATTAATAAGTAAATGAAAGGGATGATAACCAAATAAAAACACCAAAAAAAAAATAGTAAAACAGCTACTAACAGTTGATAGAAAAGGAATCACAAACACATGAAAATACCCAATCTCACCCTCAGAAGGATATTCATTTTTACAACTATGGAAAATAATAAAGAGCTTTCATCTTAATAATAAAAGAGACAACCCAATTTTAAAATGGGAATAGGAGAGGCTGACAGTCCTTTAAAGAAGCAAATGACAAAGGTGTGAAAGAAGGTCAATGGCATTGGCCATCAGGAGAATACAAATCCAGGTCACAAAGATGAAGTCCACTGTCACTGGAATGGGGCAATGAGAACGACATGATCAACATATTGGAAAACAAAGAGAAATCTGAATATTTAAACACAGCTGAAAGGGGTAGGAAATGGTACAGCCTCTTTGGAAAACAGTCACCCAGTTCCCGCAGTTACATCGGTTACCATGTGACCCAGCAATTTCACTCCTAGGTATACACCCAAGAGAGAGGAAGACGTGTGTCTTCACAGAAACTTGCAGAATGTTTATAGGCAGCAGTCTTCATTACAGTCAGCTGTGGAGAGTTTTGGGACACTTTGAGAGAAACTTGGCAGGAATTTGACATTGGGCCAGGACAGGAAATAAGCTCAGGCAGGAATCTGATTTTAGGCTAGAACAAAGAAGTAGGCTTCAGGCAAGAATCTGACTTTGGGCTAGGACAGGGCCCTAGAAACAGTGATCACAGGACTTTGTTTATGGCCTTGCTTGTTCCTTGACTATCTGTGTTTATTGTCTTGCTTGCTCCTTAACCTAGAACCGACCTTATTACTTGCATGTAATTAAAATGGTAAAAAAGTAGACTGGGAAAAAATTAACCCACTTCAGCCTCAGAACTGGCTGGGGTCATGCTACAGTGTTGTCTAATTGTCCCTTTCTTTTTTAATCCTCCAGAACAGCAACTGTAGAGTCGAAAGGGAGATTAGTGGTTGCCAGGGCAGGAGGAAGAGGATAGTGGAGTCCCAGCTAATACAGAGTATCTTTGGGGTATGATGAAACTGTTCTGACTGTGGTGATGCCTCTGAATACAATGAGCTATACACACTATACTTCACCTTAGGCAAGATATCAAAAAAACAAAACAAGAAAAGAAAAAAGAACTTCTGGCATGTGAACCATATTTCAATAATATAAGTAAAAGAAAGAGCTGTAAAGAAATGTAGCAGTGAATTAGTTAAAAAGCACTTTTTGGGGCTGGAGAGATAGCGCAGTGGGTAAGAGCACTGACTGCTCTTCTAGAGGTGCTGAGTTCAAATCCCAG
Organism: Rattus norvegicus; assembly: GCF_021556685.1. NCBI lineage: Eukaryota > Metazoa > Chordata > Mammalia > Rodentia > Muridae > Rattus > Rattus norvegicus. The sequence goes on from NC_141536.1 coordinate 144,131,541, forward strand.
CAACCACATGGTGTCTCACAACCACAGCAATGGGATCTGATGCCCTCTTCTGGTGTGTCTGAGGATAGTGATGGTATATTCACACACATAAAATAAATAAAACCTTTATTTAAAAAGCACTTTTTGGCTCCCAGTGGGTCCCTCTTCCATCCACCCACCAGAGCCCTCTGGATTCGAGAATGAAAGACACACACAAGCTAATTTTGATATGCCTTGACTAGCTCAATGGCTGGGCATTTCTAGTCCTCCCCAAGGCTAACAAACACCCTGCTCTGGTATTCCTGAGTTAATATCTTTTAAAATCTGTTTAAAATTTCATCTGTTACCCCACACCCAACTGGGGAAGTGGCCTCTAGGGTGGCATTCCTGGATCCTTACATGCCGACAGGAAAAAGTTTCACCTTTCTCCTTCCCTGTCATAGCAATTCTGTCTCTCCTCTCTCCCAGCCCCTTGCCCATGCAATATAAAAATCCTACCTCCTTCTCTCTGCCCAGCCATTGGCTGTATGGCAATTCTTTACTATCAATCAAAGCCAGCTGCGGCAGGGACCCTCAGGTCTAGAAGCATGGCTTTTTGGGAACCAAAATAAGACAAATCATTAAAACCAATCCCCAACATCTCACCATTTCTGTCCAAATTTTCTTAAAAAGGCTCTTCTCTTAGATACAAATTGAACATAAACATAACAATCATGTAAATTACAAAGTATTATATATAATTAACATCCCAGCCCATCATATTTGTCAATTAAAGTACTCTACCATCTATTCTAATTTAACAAGCTTATAATTCTATACCTGAGTTGTTTTGATTTTAGCTTGTATTACCATCTAAAAACCATCCTTTCAAATCTATATCATCTTCCTCAATGTTAAACAACTTGAGTTTGATTATGAGAGACTATAATTAGTCTTCAACCCCATCAGAAATCCGAGAAAGAATTAAATATCATCTGAAGACACAGGAAGCACAAAGCATGGCTTCCAAAACGTAACCAACTTGGAGAGACAGCTGACTACCTGGACAGTCCTTCATTCCTCCAAACACTGGGGTAACCGTCTTTAGCCTCTGGCCCAGAACCATCTAACACATCTTGAAATGAAGCAGGAACTATAAAGGACTTGTGTATGGTCTTGGCAGAGCAAAGCTGTCAACTATCCTGCACTGTGTGTCTTTTCTTGGACAGTATTTTTGTCTGTACATGAATAAGGTAAGTTTTTCCCAGTGGCTATTCTGCCATAACTGGAGCAGCTCCATATGGAGGTTATGATGTTCAATGTCTTCTTTAAACCAAGAAGGGGCAATGTCAGGAGCAGTCATGTCTCTGTCAAATGATCTCTAATAATGAACTGATATTAAACTTCATAATCTGTGTGTTTCTGATGGTTCTGAAAACTATCTTTATGAAGTATATCTGAACTATTGAACATTGACTACTCTTAGCTATTTCTATACTCCTGGGTATTTCTACAGAAAGCACCTTAATACAATTAGATCAGAGTGCACTATAACCATGAGTTACTACCTGGCCCTTACCATGTGTTACTTACTCATCCTAAACACTGTGTAACAATAGTATTAGAAGTGCTGCACCTAAGCCTTGGTTTCTTAATGAGCTGTACAGGTATAATGCCTAAGATCAACAATATTAATTTCACATTTTCTATCGATATAAGAAATTTATATCAATGAAAACCTTAAATCTGCATCAATCTATAAATTCTGTACAAATGTAAAACTATAACTTCAATTTGTATCAATTATAAAGATTTCTATCAATGTAAGATTGTGGCTATATGATTCTTTGCTTTAAAATAAATCTAATAATCCACCCCAGCTATTTATTTCCTTCCTGTTCAAAATTATGACCATTTCCGAATAATCCCTTAAAATGACAACCTACCTATAATTTATAAAATAACCATAACCAGACATCCAATCCCAAGGGACCAGGATGATTCTCCGTAACTTCTTTCTGCTGAATAGGGGCGATGAGAAATTCTTTAAAGGGGTAGGGAGGAGTAGGAAAATTAGAAAATGTGATTAGACTTAAGAAAGCTAGCTTTAGCATCTGTTATCCAGTCTCTGTATGTTTAGAAGGCTCAGGACTTGATTGAAGTTCTGACTGGATCTGCCTGAAAGGCTGGATGAAGCAAAGTCACCTAGAATAACCATATTGGGAATGGCCCTACCTAATGCTTTGTCCTATTTTGGCTCCCAAAATGCCACGCTTCCAAACCTGAGGGTCCATGCCCCAGCTGGCTTTGACTGATAAAAACTGCTATACAGCCATTGGCTGGGCAGGGAGACTGGGGAAGACTTTTAGATTGTGCGGGCAAGAGACAGGGACAGAGGGGAGAGGAGGAGAATCACCATGACTTGGAGGGAGAGGGATCAGATTAAGAGCTGCAAGAAAGAAAACATCCAACAATGTAGGTGGAAAGGGAATGCTGCCCTATGTGTGGGGGTGGGGGTGGGTCCCAAAAAGTAACCGAGATGAAATATAGATTTAGAAGGTGTTGAGCCTGGAATACTGGAGGAAATGTGTGCTGGCCGCAGGAAGAACTGGAAGTGTACAGTCACTAAGCTAGTCAAGGCATATTAAAGTTAAGCCTGCTCGTGTGTGAAGAGCGACCCACCAGGAGCATGAAGCAGTTTGACTAATTCATCATTATAGAATGTGGGGCTGGAGAGATGGCTCAGAGGTTAAGAGCACTGAGTGCTCTTCCAGAGGCCCTGAGTTCAAATCCCAGCAACCACATGGTGGCTCACAACCACCTGCAATGGAATCTGATGCCCTCTGAAGATAGCTACAGTGTACTCATATAAATAAAATTAAATTTTGAAAAAAAAATAGTGGATTTGTTTTTCTTTTTTTAAATATCAGCTTAGTAAAGACAAGCTACACAGAGAAAGGGCTTCTAGGTACTGGTGTGTTTTATTTACTTGAGTAGTAAGACAAAACAGAATTTATTTTGTAGAAATTACCAGTGTGCTCTTCTGCATCAAGACTAGGCTGATGTAACAAAATCCTAAAAAATAAACATGCACTGGGAGTAAACAGATGGCTAAGCAATTAAAACATAAAAATAAAAATAATAAAACATATAAAATAATAAAACATAAAAATAAACATGCACTAGGGGTAAACAGACGGCTAAGCAATTAAAACGCACGCGGCGCAGCCCCTGCACAGGACCCAGGTGGATTCCCAGCACCCACACGGCAGCTCATAAACATCTACAACTCCAGTTCTGGGGAATTTTCCGCCCTCTTCTGGCCTCTGCAGGCAAGTGCATATAAACTCACACAGGCATACACACTACTACATAATATATATAAATAAAAATAAAAACTTTTTAAAAAATGAGGAAGGGAGAAATGATGTAATTACAATTTGAAAAATAAAAGAAATAATTTAATTTTTTAAATTTATTTTTATTTCATGTGTGGTGGTGTTTTGCCTGCATGTATGTCGGGGTGATGGGGTCAGAACCTAGAGTTACAGACAGTTGTGAGCTCCCATGTGGGTTCTGGGAACTGAACCTAGGTCCTCTGGAAGAGCAGCCAGTGCTATTAACTACTGAGATATCTCTCCAGCCCAAAAGAAATTTTTAAAAATACACACATCTGGGGTTGGGGATTTAGCTCAGTGGTAGAGCGCTTGCCTAGCAAGCGCAAGGCCCTGGGTTCGGTCCCCAGCTCCGAAAAAAGAACCAAAAAAAAAATACACACATCTATACAGAATGTTTGTGATGGTATAGGTAAACAGATACTTTTGTAATTTGTTCCTGGTATTTAAGTTGATAAAAGTTGGTATAAACTGCAGATTAATAAATAAAAGACATATTTTGGCTCCAAAATGTAAAAAGTCCTTTAGCAGTATTGTTTGTAATTAAAAAAAAATGTGAAAAAACTAGTGTTCAACAGGAGTCCAAGCAAATAAACTATGGTATAATTACACCAAGAAATACTAACTAGATATTTAAAATATGGACTATTTAGGTGTACATGGAAAAAAGCAAAGTAGGAAAGTGTTCCGGATATACGGCCTGCCAGTGCATGTGAGGAGAAAGGAGACTAAGTTGGGGATGGGAGCATTTGCACATCACACACATCTAAATCAAGAACATCTCTGGTGCACACAAGACACTAGTGGTCACAGCAGCTTCCAAGGAAGACATGGGGACACCTTTCACTTTGTTATTAGTGTTATTAGCTAATAAGTTCACTTATTAGCACTTCAAATAAATTCTTTCAAAGCAAATACTACAGTGAGAGAATGCCATTGATCTGAAAGGTCAAGTCCACACCAGAGAAATGCTCATCAGGGCAAGTCTGAGCCACTGAGCTGATGACTGAAGGTGAATCCACAGAACTCACACTGTGGAAGAAGCAAACCACAAGAGGGTGCATGTGCGTGCGTGCGTCTGCCTGTCTGTCTGTCTGTCTGTCTCTCTCTCTCTCACACACACACACACACACACACGAATGTAGAATAAATTTTACAAGTTAAAAGTTAAGCTGGTGGTGGTGCTGACACATAGCTTTAATCTCAGCACTTGGGAGGCAGAGGCAGACAGATCCCTGTGAGTGAGAGTCCAGCCTGGTCTACACAGAGAGATCCAGGACGGCCAGAGCAACATGGTGAGACCATGTCTCGAAAACCAAAACAAACTTTTTCTTTTTAAGTTAAAAGATCTGAAGTACTTGATATAAAATCTGAATTTCTTCTTGCCTCTTGGTTTGAATTCTCAACAACTTAAGTACTAACAGCATTAAACAGCTACTTACATCAACGCCTCCAAATAAGTCAAAAATATATGTATTTGGATATGTAGCTTCTTGAGTAAATTTCCTGTCTTCAGTCACAAACGCCATAGCCTCCATAGAGAGAAGAGGAGAAATCTCCTGGATCAAAAAAAGTACAGATTCCATTTTAGAATTTAACAGAAAAGACACTAAATATCACTATAATATTCATTTTAGTAACAAAGTGAACCCCCGGAACACAAAGCCAGCCCTCAATGAAGTATTCAGGACCCTTGGAGTCTTTTTCCCATGGAATCTGGCTGCGGTGACTGATTTCATGACTAGAGTACAGAGAAATGACACAGCACAGTTAGACATCAGCCTTACAAAGGGCTAGCCCACTCACTGCCAGGCTGAGAAAGCCCAGCAGGTAGCTCAGGAAAGCTAGGATGTGTAGCCTTAGTCATCTCCAGCAGCAGCTTGCATGGTACCAGGAAGGCCATTTTGGAGAGTCCAAACATCTTCAGGTCCTACAGTAAATACCACAGGAAGCAGATGAACTTCTGCTCACTGAGAACTGCTGAGAGAAGATGGTGGCAGCTACTTCATGCCACCAGGTATTGCAAGAAACAACCAGTTCTGTAGCCATAAGCAGATCTCTGTAGGACTGTGAGCTCCTGAAGGAAGTGCTCAGTGACTTCTCCAAGTCAAAGGCATTCTGACGGTCTTCCATGGCCACCCAAAGGGATCTCTATGTCACTTGTGACATTTGGCCCTTTACTTTGTAACTACTTAGGAACCTCGGGTTTTATCCCCTAGACTAATCGGGGACAAAGGGAGCGCCTCTGAACACTTGGACAGATTCTTCTTTGTATTCCCTCCTCTAAGCCTCAAGGCAGAGGAGGTATTCAGCACAGTAGGTGCCTGCAGTAGATCTCAAACTCTGGGAGGGGCATAGCATCCTTTGTTCATAGAACACAGTAACAGACAGAAAGAACTCTTGGCTCTCTGCTCCTCCCTCTTCCAGAGACCCACATCTTCTGCAGTGCCAGACTCATCCCAGACAAGATGGTGAAGGTCAGTGTGAATGGACTTGGCTGTATTTGGCTCCTGGTTACCAGGGCTACCTTCTGCTCTGTATTTGGGAAAGTGGACATTGTTGCCATCAACAACCCCTTCACTGACCTCTACTACATGGTCTACATGTTCCAGTATGGCTCTACCCATGGCAAGTTCAACGGCACAGTCAAGGCTGAGAATGGGAAGCTCGTCATCAACGGGAAGCCCATCACCATCTTCCAGGAGCGAGATCCCGCTAACATCAAATGGGGTGACGCTGGTGCTGAGTATGTCATGGAGTCTACTGGCGTCTTCACCACCATGGAGAAGGCTGGGGCTCACTTGAAGGGTGAGGCCAAAAGGGTCATCATCTCCGCCCCTTCAGCTGATGCCCTCACGTTTGTGATATGTGTGAACCACGAGAAATATGACAACTCCCTCAAGATTATCAGCATCACCAACTGCTTAGCCTCCCTGGCCAAGGTCATCCATGACTTTGGCATCATGGAAGGGATCACGACTACAGTTCATGCCATCACTGCCACTCAGAAGACTGTGGATGGCCCCTCTGGAAAGCTGTGGTGTGATGTCATGATGGCCCACAGCCTTGGCAGCCCAGAACATCATCCCTACATGCACTGGTGCTGCCAAGGCTGTGGGCAAGGCCATCTCAGAGCTGAACGGGAAGCTCAGTGGCATGGCCTTCCATGTTCTTACCCCCAATGTATCCATTGTGGATCTGACATGCTGCCTGGAGAAACCTGCCGAGTATGACACTAAGAAGGTAGTGAAGCAGGCATCTGAGGACCCACTAAAGGGCATCCTGGGCTACACTGAGGACCAGGTTGTCTCCTGCGACTTTAACAGTTGACTCTTCCACCTTTGATGCTGGGGCTGGCGTTGCTCTCAATGACAACTTTGTAAAGCTCATTTCCTGGTATGACAATGAATACAGCTACAGCAACAAGGTGGTGGACCTCATGGCGTACATGGCCTCCAAGGAGTAAGAAACCCTGGGCTACCCGCCCCAGCAAGGACATTGGGAGCAAGAGAGAGGTGCTCAGTTGCTGAGGAATCCCCGTCCCAACTCATCCCCCAACACTGAGCATCTCCCTCACAACTTCCATCCCAGACCCCATAATAACAGGAGGGGCCTAGGGAGCCCTCCCTACTCTCTTGAATACCATCAATAAAGTTCTCTGCACACCCCCCCCTCAAAAAAAGAACTCTTGCAGAACACTGTGGTTTCAAGTGTTTGCAGAATGAATGAAGAGAACCACACACCAAGGTCACTTGGATATTAATTTCCCAATCCTTCAGAGACATTTGGCAGGTCTTTGGGAAACGCCTTTATTTTTTGTTTTTTGTTGTTTTGTTTTGTTTTGTTTTGTTTTGTTTTGAGAGACAATCCCAGACTAGCTTGGAACTAACTATGTAGAAAAGGATAGATAGCCTTGTCCAACTGCCTCTGGCCTTCCAAATGTCGGGATTAAAAGCTTGCAGTTACCACACCCAACTTGGAAAGCATTTTAAGGCACATAATTACTTCTATAAATCAGACTGTGAAAGGATGAATATATAATATCTCTTCCTAAAGAGAAAAGCTAAGTTTATTTTAAAAACAAGTTTAGGATAACCTGTGAGATATCATAATCAATGCTTTGCCTCTGAAGAGTACTGTACTATTCAGTGTTGTTATGATTGCAAGCTTACACAGGTTACAACTGTGGCTCCAGCTGCTTCTCTAAATTCGTGTTTGGTTCAAGCTCAAGTCAGAAGCGATGAGTGTGAGCCAGCACTGAGACAGCACTCAAGGTGGAAAACAAGTGTCTGGAACGATGTTATAGCACACTCAACCTGACTGGAAGTCTAACTTACATTTTACATTAGTGATAATTGTTGAGAGTCATAAAGCTCCTCCCAAGAGCCTCCAGTGATATAGGGCCTTTAAAATTCTTTTCAAAAAGAATGCCATCTAGGGACAGGAGTAGGGATAGGGGCTCAGGATACAATTCAAGCCTTGCATGTGCAAGGCCTTGGGCTCAGTCCCTAACTCCACAGGAGGTGGGGGTGAGGGAAACACTCAAATTCCTAGGCACTGGAATAACGAGTGATTATTTTCTTCTTTTAATGTTTCGGAACTTCTCCAGTGTTCTACAGCTCATATAAAGAAAGCTGGCTATTTTTAAAAGGTCGATAGTTTGGGGAATCTGAAGACCCTGAGCACAGCCTCTCTAAGGCCCTATCAGTTACCTTGAGAATGCTTTGGCACTCAACGAAGTCACTGTGCAGATGGCTGGTGGCATACAGCTTAAGGAGCAACTGAGGAATTCCACTCCATTTGGACAATTTGTCCCTCTCGGTCAAAAAGGTCTCAGTGAACTGTGAATAAAAAAATAAAAACAAAGGAACATTTACTGTCAAGGAAGAAGTTTTGGCAGAAGAGAGCAGTTGACTTCCAAAGAGCCAAGGAAGCAACTCGGAAGTGCTCTGAAGGTATCTTCAGGCACTTAACAACAGCTGACAGTGCTGTAGTCTAAACCTAAGCTTCTGACAGAGCACTGTTCTGAACCTACCCTGCTCGCCCATCTATGCTTTCCCCAGTGCACACCTGAGTCCAAATTCAGCTGTGTTTTCTCTACTTGATCTCCCCTGCCCAGAGGGTCTCTCCCAGGCTTTTCTATCTGAAATGCTGTTTTCCTTCAAACAGCAAGACAACAAGGGCCAGCAAGATGACCCAATGGGTAAGGCTGGTTGTCACACTAGCCTGATAACCTGACTGATCCCTGGAACCATGTGAAGGGGAGGAAGGGACTTATAACACCGCATACCATCCTCTGACCCCCAAAGGCACAGCACAGCACAGGGATATACACACAATTAAACATTTAAAGAAACCTTTTACTAAAATTTTAAGTTATTATTTATTTTATGTATATGGGTGTTGTGCCTACATGTAGGTCTGTACACAACTTTTGCCTGGTGCCCATGAAGGCCAAAAGAGGGTTCCAGATCTCCTAGAACTAGAGTTACAAACACAGTTGTAAGCTGCTGTTTATAAAAGAACTTTTAAAAATCCTGAACTACATAGTGAGTTCTAGGTCAGCTTGGACTAAAAAGACCCTGCCTCAAAACAAAGCAATAAATGGATGGGTGGATGGATGGACGGATGGATGGAAGGATGGATGGACAGACAGAATGGATAGATAGAGCGAGGGAAGGAAGGAGGAGTGGGTGGATTGATAAAGGCAGGGGATGAGAGATGGCTCAGTGGTTAAGAGCATTTTCTATTTTCACAGAGGACCCACATGTGGTTCCCAGCACACATGCTGGGCAGCGCACAACCACAAGTAACTCCAGTTCCAAGGACCTAACCTCCTTCCAGTCTCTGCCTGCACCCACACGGGTGGTCAGCACTCACATGACACAAATAAATAAAACTTTGTTCTTAAAATACAGGCCAACAGCTGGAAACTTTAGCTGGCTTTCCTTTCTCTCCTTCCTAAGGCCTTGGGGCCTTCATTTATCACACAGTTCCCAGTTCATCTGCCCCTTCCCTTTTCTGGACCACAACTACTCCAGAGCAGATACCAAATGAGAAAACACACAGAAACACATACACGCAGACACACACACACACAGATGCACACACAGACACACACACACACAGAGAGACACACCCACACAGAGACACACACAAACACACAGACACACAGACACATACACGGATACACACACAGACACACACACACACAGACATACAGACACACACACACAGACATACACAGACACACACGCGTGCGCACACACATGCACACACACACACACTCACTCAACAGCACAATGACAGAACATGAGCAGATTATAAAGATTCACAAACATTTCACCATTGCAAGCACCATATATAAAACTTCTGTGGATCAATCAAATCAAAAGCTTCTTGTTACAGTTTGTATGGAGCAAACAAACCTTTAATAACGTTGGGTTTATCTGAATACACATGCCCCATGATAATGAACAAGTCTCAGAATTCTGTCTACACCTGCGTCTTAGATCATGGCACGAGGGGGAAACAGAAAGTGCTCCGAAGAACGCTTTTTCTTAGGGTGAAACACAGGAAAATACTACTTCTTACAACAAAAATGTCTGGACAGCAGCAATGGTATAGTGTTTAAGCTCAAAAATCAAGCTAAAAAAAGGCAAGAACTTCTTTCTTCCTTTTCCTTAAGCAAAGCAAGAAGCAAACCTATAGCTTGAGGCCCTGCAGAAGCCATTCTTGCAGAGTATCTGTGCACTAAACAGTATTTCAAATGGGGAATCACAAGCTAATAATCTACCATGAGAAACTAGGGGAAATAAGCACAACAAAATAAAACAGGGCAACAGAAATAAAAGAAATTAAAAGCAGAAAACTACACAAACATTGATAATACCTTTTATTTCAAGATTTTGTGAAAAGGTCAATTAACAGATAAATGTAACTACAGCTTCTAACAACTGGCTAAGGTTATTAAACTCAGGAATGAATGAGAGAATCTTACTACCAATGACCACAGCAGGAGAGACTAGCAAAGTACTGAAAATGACCACATGTCAACAGTCTAGATAAGCTAAAGGAAATGACCAGGAGAACACGGGCTGTGAAACGGGCAGCAGCAGGCAGACCTGTAAGACCTGAATTAGCGATGATTCACACAGCAACAACTAAGACCTCCAGAAAAAAGCCGAGATCCAGACCAAAGGCTTCACATCATACCAAACATTTAAAGAAGAATTAACACAAACACCCAGATTCCTCAAAATAGGTGAGGCCAGTAGTCTGGTAACCAACCTAGACAAATACACCACAAGAAAACTGCAGGTCAGTCTCTCTTACCAATATAGATGCAAAAACCTAGCAACACATACAGCAAAAGCGACCAGAAATAATTCAACATACTAACTGTTACATACAGAAAACCAACAGCCTACAGGTCACCTCAGGGTTTGTCAAAAGACACAGGAGAAAAATGGCAACAGCCAAACATGCTTTCATGATTAACACTCTGCACACACTTGAAGCAGAACAGAACATTCTCAGTCAGCTAAAGGTATTTACAAACTAACATCATGCTAACTAGTAAAGACGAATGTTTTCCTCGTAAGACAAGAAAAGACCTAAAGATGCCCATCCTTACCAACTGCACTTAACGATGTACTAGAAACATAAATGTGAACATTGGGGAAAGTAATGAGAGACTTGAACTGGGACTATGGGAACACTGTTTGTAGATAACATAATCCTGCTTATGAACCACACTTAGAGTAGCATTAGAGTAAAATAAGATGTTTGCCCAGTATGGTGGCACATGCCTTTTATCTTAGCACTCAAGGCCAGCCTGGTCTAAAAAGTGAGTTCCAGGACAGTCAGGGCTCTGTTACACAGAGAAATTCTGTCTCAAAAGCAAAACAAAACAAAACAAAACAAAACAGAGATATTTAACAGCATTAGTGCAAGACTTAAAAAAACCTGAACACTGTTAAACTAAACACTGTCAAAAGATATTAAAGGATGCTCAGAACACCAAGGCAGGAGGATCTCAACTCCAAAGTCAGGCAGTGAGAACCTGTCCAAAAAACAAAAAACAAAACAAAACAACAACAACAACAACAACAAGAACAAGAACCATGGAAAAACATTCCATGTTCAGGAGGTGATTTTACTGACTCGAACAATATCTTCCATACTGCTTATTATTACTAAAACAATAGTCCGTTGCTGCTGATTTGATGTCATTCCTACCAAGGCCCAGTTGTCTTCACTGTAAAAATCAATAATTTACTACTAACTCTCATGTGGGCATGCCAGGGACCAGGACAGTCAAAACCGTCTTGAGGTTGGAAGAACCACAGTCCCGAATGGCTGACTTGTAAATTCATCACAAGGCAACACCAGTCAGGACTGGAGTAACAGACTGGGCATAAAGAAAGACCACACTGGTGGAACAGCAATGACACTGACACTCCCCAATGGTTACGCAGTGTTTGCTTTGCTTGTTTGTGAGGGATTTGTCTGTCTGTGTTAGGCTGTGAGACAGTCTAATTGTGCAGTCCTGACTGACCAGAACTCTCTATGGAGAACAGTTCGACCTCAAATTTACATAGATCTGCCAACCTCTGCCTCCTGAGTGCTGGGATTTAAAAACAGGTGCCATCCACCACATGCCAAGGTTAACTGTTTTGTTTTGTTTTTTTGACAAGACTGTCAAACCATAGAACAATTTCCTCAACAAATGTTACTAGCCCAAGTGAATATCTCTAAACAAAAAAAGAAAAAAAAAGTGCTTGCAAGTATGAGGATACACGTTCAACCTCCAGAACCTACTTAAAAAAACAAAAATTAAAAAAGCCAATGTGATAAAATAATTCTAAAGGAAAAAAAAAAAAAAGCCAATGTGGTAGGCACACTTGTAAACCCAGAGCTGCAGGGCTGGAGACAGGAGAATTCCCTGGGCTGACTGGTTGGCCAGACTGGTCTACTCAGGGAGTTCCAGGTCAGTGAGAGACCCTGTCCCCAAAAACGAGGGCAATACCTGAGGCTGTCCTGTCATCTACAAACACACATTTGTGCAATTGCACCTGCAAACATACAGACATACACACACACTCACACTGGCATGTGTGCTTGCACACACACACACACACACACACACACACACACACACACACACACACACACACACACACACACACACACCAGAAGAGAAAAACTGTTATTAGGTATACTGTCTGAAGCCACACAGCAAAAAAACAGAAAAAAAAATTTAAAGCACAGAAAAGGGGGTTTAAAAAAAAAAAAACATACCAACTACTGAATTCAGTGATGCTATTTTTTGAAAGTAAGGGAAAATATAAATTTTCTCAGACAAAACTTGACCTCTCCTATCAGAAATATGAAGGGTAGCTCTTTAGAGACGAGGAAACTGATACTGGTGAGAATCTCTGTAGCTACCTGTTTCTTGTAATGTGTAGTCTGTACACTATACACAAAGAGGGTTGATGAAACAAACAGATGCAAATTAACTTTTTTAAATCTAAATCAATCCAAAATGCAAATAACAACAGTATCAGGTGATCATAGCACCTGGAGAATGACCCGAACGGCAGCAGTATCATAAATGAGAGGGGACTGGGATGCTTGTTCTACCCACAAACTTAACACTGCCTGACTGTTAGAATGCTCCAAACTCCAGGACAACCAATACAAACAAACCACTATATAACATCATATACACACCCCCTTTGAAGCCTACGTTAGCCTCAAACTAGCAGCAATCTTCTGCCTCAGCCTCTGGAATGCTGGGATTACAGATATAAGCACACACCCAGCTAAAAATGACTTCAAAATAAATATGATTGGGGGCTGGGAACATGACTCCCTCGGTAAATTGTCTGCCACCACAAGCACAAGGACCTGAGTTCAGATCCCAGCATCCACTGAAAGCCAGGTGCGACAGCATATAGTTACAACCCCAGCACTGGAGCTCAGTGCCCCAGACAAGCTCAACAGACAAGCACCAAGGCGAGAGGGAGGGAGGCCATGTCACAAAAACAAACAAACAAACAAACAAACAAACCAAGTGAAAAGTGTCAAAGCAGGCAGACTGGAGATCAAACTTTTGTCTCCACACATTCATGCACACACATGGGAACACAACATCTACAAACATACATAAACCACACATACACACACAGAAGCATAGCTAACACACTAAATGAGGAGTCAACACAATCATATAATGCTCAATTAATCCACAGAAGCAGAGAAAAATGGAAGGTTAAAAAAACAAATCCAGTGCAGCTTACGTGCTTACGTGTGGTAGAATCTACCTCTTATGTCACCAACACTGTACAAGTCTATGCATGGTCAGACACACCAATGACAGCTACCAGTTAGACATAATTACAAACAGTATCGATTAAAAGTCTATGAGTGAAATATAGTCACACACACACACACACACACACACACACACACACACACACAACCTGTCAGTGGAATAAGAGGGAAAAAGTCAACTATATGTTACCCAAGAAAACCCCTTTCATAACAAGAGATAGCTCATGGTTAGGTGCCTGTACCACTCTTGCAAAAGACCCAAGTTCAATTCCCAGCACCAACATCAGGCAGTTTACAACCACCAGAAACTCTACTTCCAGGCGGATTCTACTGCTTTGGCCTCCTTTGGTAACTGCTTCCTATGTACATACCCATCACAGACTTATACAAACACTCACATGAGACCCTATCTCAAAATAATAACAATATCAACAACAACCAGCCATGTAGAGAGAAGCCCAATGGCGAAACACTCACTGATCTTCTAGAGGACCTAACTTTGGTTCCCAGATAAGGCAGATCACAACCATCTGTAACTACAGTTCCAGAGGATCTGATGCCTTCTTCTGACTTCCATGGGCACCATGCATGCATGCAGTACACATATATATGTGCAAGCAAAACACTCATACACATAAGATAGATCTTTAAAAAACAATAAAATAAAATGCATGGAGAAAAAGAAATCATGCTAACACTAAAGGAAAGCTTAAAGAGTTGTATGAAGTTTCAAACAACACAGAGTTCAGAAAAGGGAGAATTGTTAGGAATAAAGACAGCCATGACAGAATGCTAAGGGGTCAATTCTCCAAGATGACATGGTAGTTCCTAACATGTGTACCGGACAGTATCCTATCAAAATACAGGAAGCAAAACCTTGAAGAACTACCGAGAGAAACTGATGAATTTTTTGAACTTCATGAATACTCAACCAGACAGGAAAATCAGTAAGGACAAGGTTGGCATGAGTGCCACCATCAATTAACTAGGTCTGACTTCTGCAGCGTCTGTAATCCAACAACAGAGGAACACACACCATTCTCAAAGTCACATGAACAGTCAGTCACCAAAGACAGACCACATCCTTGGCCACAAAGCACACCTTGGCAAGTTTCAAAAGTAGCAGCTGGTTCTTCCTGTAAGCGGCCAGAGGTAAGCTGTGAAGATGGTTCGCTACTCTCTTGACCCAGAAAACCCCACAAAAACCACGCAAATCAAGAGGTTCCAACCTTCATGTTTACTTTAAGAATACCTGGGAAAGTGCCCAGGCCATCAAGGGTATGGATACCAGCAAAACCACCACATATCTGAAGGGCGTCACTTTAAAGAAACAATGTGTGCCATTCTGGTGGTATAATGGTGGTGTCAGTAGGTGCACCTCAGCAAAACAGTGGGGCTAGACACAGGGACAGCAGCCAAAAAAGAGTGCTGAATTTTTGCTGTACATGCTTAAAAATGCGCTTAAGAAGTAATGCTGAGGGGTTGGGGATTTAGCTCAGTGGTAGAGCGCTTGCCTAGGAAGCGCAAGGCCCTGGGTTCGGTCCCCAGCTCTGAAAAAAAGAACCAAAAAAAAAAAAAAAAAAAAAAAAAGAAGTAATGCTGAACTTAGGGTTAGATGTAGACTGTCTGTCACTGAACACACCCAGGTGAACAGGCACTTAAGATGGCGCTGACGAACCTAAAGAGCTCATGGCCGGATTAACTCATCCATGAGCTCCCCCTGCCACAGTAAGATGATCCTCACTGAGAAGGAACAGATTGTTCCAAAGCCAGAAGAGGAGGATGCACAGAAGAAAAAGATATCCCAGAAGAAACTGAAGAAACAAAAACTCATGGCACGGGAATAAATTTGGCATAACATAAATGCAGACAAGAGTAGCAACTGTATCAAGTGTGTTCTCAAACCACCACGTAAGGTGTCTAGAACTAACGGATAATAAACAGTCAAAGATATTTGGAGATGAGACAACTATTCTAAATAACTGAGTCAAATATGCCTCAAGAGAAATGTAAAAGTACTTTGAGCTAAATGAAAGATAAATTATCAAAGTTTGTAAGATGTGGCCGAATCTGTACTAAAAGCACGTGTTAGGAAAGAAGAGACAGCTCTGGCCAATAGCCTAGGCTTCTACCTTAGCACATCAGAGAAGGAAGAACAACTTAAGTCTAAAGCAAGCAGAGGAAAGAAAGAAATGACGCGAGAAGAAACAGTGGAGTCAAGCTGACTATGGCAGCTCAGACCTCAGACACTTGCTGGCTGAGGTAAAAGCACACCCGAGTTTGGCACCAGCCTTGGGGCTGACTGAACAAAGCCTGGTCTCAAAAGGATCTCCCCTGAAAAGCAAAAAGAAAGGAGAAAAAAGGAAAGGTTAGATTAAAAAACAGGAAATCGGGGTTGGGGATTTAGCTCAGTGGTAAAGTACTTGCCTAGCAAGCGTAAGGCCCTGGGTTCGGTCCCCAGCTCTGAAAAAAAGAATTAATAAAAAACAGGAAATCTATAGAGAAAATATTTAAGTAAAAATTGGATCTATAAAGAAAAATAGAACCAATAAACTCTAGCCAGGCTAATTAATCAAGAAAAAGGATACAAATTACCAATGCCAGAAATACATGGAGGGTCATTATCCCAGGGACATTAACAATAAAGTAATTCTGTTAACAACTCTATGACCAAAATTTTATGAAATTAAATGGACCATTCTTTGAATGGTACAATCAATAGATACAGAAAGAGAAAAGAATATGTTGACAAAACCATCTATTACAGAAAATTTACAAATAAAAGTGGGCAAAGTCTCTAAACAGATATTTCTCCAAAGGTAATAGACAGATGATCAGGAAATGCATAACAAACCATCAGTGCCAGTGTCCTCAGAGGAGAAGCAATCAAATCCACAACAAGCTATGGCACGCCAGCCAGAACCATAACCACAGAGACAAAAGGAAGTGTTTGGGAAGCTGAGTGTGGTGCACACCTTTATTCCCAGCACTCGGGAGACAGGGACCTCTGTGAATTTGAGGACAGCTTGGCTTACAAAGTGAGTTCCTGGACAGCCAGGACTGTTACACAAAGAAACCCTGTCTTGGAAAAAGTAAAATAAAAAATAAAATAAATAAAAGAAGGGGTTGGGGATTTAGCTCAGTGGTAGAGCGCTTGCCTAACAAGTGCAAGGCCCTGGGTTCGGTCCCCAGCTCCGAAAAAAAGAAAAGAAAAGAAAAAAATAAATAAATAAATAAATAAATAAATAAATAAAAGAAGTGTTTGGGAAAGTCTGGGGAAACTGGAACTCACTTTCACTCCAGGTAGAAATAAAAACTAGCACAGCCACAGTTTAGCAAGAACTGAAAAATTCAACTTACAGCCAGGAAGAACAGTGTGACTCTTACTTTGGACGGTAGAGAGGTAGGAGGGTCACACAGATTTAAGGGCCTACATGAGCTTCTTAGCAAGTCTGTTTTAAAACCTAAGTGGTGCAACTTGCCGGTTACAAGGCAAGTTAGGGATAGGTCTCTAGCAACACAGACATACACATACATACACACACACACACACACACACACACACACACACCCCAGAATTATATGACCCAGCAATTTTCTTCCTAAACAAATGTCCAGAAAAGTGTTGCACGCTTACGACAGCATTTATCTTAGTAAGCAAAAGTAGAAACTGTGTGCACCTAACTGGAAAACAGACAATATAGAGGGCATCCATTTGATGGAATATTATTGGGCAAGAAGTGATACATATAACAAATAAATCTTGAAGTTTATGCTACATGAAAGAAATCGGACACAAAAGACCATATATTGTTTGATCCTATTACAAAAATATTCAAAATGAGCCAATTCAAAGAGATAAAATATAAGTAAGACTAGCTGCTGCCAAGAGCCAGAGACAGTACTGGAGAGTAGCTGCTACAGGCACAGGGCTGGTCTGGGTTTCAGTTTAGCCTGTAACCTATCCTGACCACAAACTCTCTATGTAGCTGAGGATGGCCCTGAACGCGGACCGTCCAGCTTTTACTGTCCAAGTTCTGAGATTAAGAGCATGCTGTGCTCCCTCCAGGCCATAATCAAGTTCTTTTGTTGTTGTTTTCGTTTTGTTTGTTTGTTTTGTGAGCAAATGTTCTAAAACACTGATTTTCGGTAACCATAGCTTTGTACAGCAGCCACTGATTACTGACTTACGAATGGGGTGTGCATTAAGTCAACACTTTAACAAGGCTGCTATGAAGACTAAATAATGTATGCAAGCGAACCCGTGAAGTGACAGAAAAGCCCTAAAACCATTTTGGTGACAGCTGCATAATTTTCTAAATGGATTTTTTTACTTATTATTTTATTTGTATGTTCATGGGTGTTTTCCTGCATGTATTATGTACATCACATTTGTGCCTGCCTGCAGAGGTCTGTAGAAGGCTCTGAATCCCCTAGAACTGGAGCTATGTACAGATGGTTGTAAACTGCCACATGGGTATTAGGAACTGAACCCATCTCCTGAACATCAAGTGCCCTTAACACCAAGCCATCTCTCCAGTGCCATAATTTGCAAAACAAACAACAATAAACAGCTACAATTTCTTTTTTTGCTTCCTTCCTTTCTTTATGTATCTATTTATGTGAGTGCACTGTTGCTATCTTCAGCCACACCATTACAGATGGATGTGAGCCACCATGTGGTTGCTGGGAATTGAACTCAGGACCTCTAGAAGAGCATCTCTCCAGCCCACAATTGGTAATTTCATTTTGGTTTTTGAGACAGAATCAAATGAAGTCCAGGCCAGCCTCAAACTCCTGATTCCCTACTTCCCTTACCAAGTACTGGGATTACAAGCATGAGTAAATTTGGTTCTTTTGTTTTAAGTCTCAATAAAATTATAATTTAAAAGAAACATCAAGGACTGGGGAGATGGCTCAGTCTCTAAAGCACTTGTCTTGCAAGTGTGAGGATCTGAGTTTAGATCCCCAGAACTGACTCATATTTAAAAAGCCAGGCACGGTGGAATCCACTTGTAACCCCAGCAACGGGAGAGGGATAAGAGCTTCCCTAGAAGCTTGCAGGCCACCTAGCCTGGCTATGTGGTGAAGGTCAAGCCAATGAGAGTCTATGCTTGGAACAAAAAGGAAAGAAGGCATCTGAAGATGGACACCTAAGGTTGTCTTCTGACTTACACATACACACTATGCATGCATGTACCTGCACTCACCCCCACAAACACATACATGTATGTGCATGTACACACATACACTCACAAATAATATTAAGGAAGCCCAATAAGGAACACAGAACCAATATGACATTTGAAAAGCAAGTATCATATTAAATAAATATATCTAAACCCCCAAATGTCAGTTAATACAGTAAAATTTAAAAACAAAGTAAGTATGCCTACCAGAGAAACATTTTAGAAAGCCTGAACATAACAGACTGGAAAATAATGTGATGTAAAAGCACACACCAGAAGAAAGTGGTGGACCTGTCATCAGCAAGAAACTCAAAGCAAAAGGCACTCCCAGAGAGCCAGGCTGATGACACAAACTGGTAATCCTAGTGCCCAAACGCCTGACGCCAGAGGACCGCCATGAGTTCAAGGCTGGCACGGGCTGCGTGGCAACATCTGTCTCACAAGTAAGTAAATAAAGAACATGTCCAGAGAGAAGCACCTCATGAACATAAATGGGCCAGTCATGGTGAGAGGCACAGCTAAATGACAAAGCAAATCCATACACTTCAGAAGATATTCTGAACCTTCAAGCCCTTGAGCACAGGCAGGCAGAAATCCTTAAACAGGAAAATTACTTAATAGAGTGAACTATAATAAAACTAAGCCTTTATCTTTACCAACAGATCTTTTTGTTGTTTTTTGAGATGAGGGTCTCACAAACTATGGAGACCAGGCTGACCTTGAACTCAAAGATCTTTCTGCCTCTGTCCTTTCTACGACTGGCTCATCAAAAGATCTTTATAGATTAAAAAGGAACCATAGAATGAGAGAAAATACCTACAAGACATCTCTTCAATAGGTGCATATACTCAGCTGGATGTGGTGGTGCATGCCTTTAATCCCAGTACTCGGGAGACAGAGGAAGATGGAGTTCTGTGAGTTTGGGCTAGCCTGGTTTACATACAGAATTCTAGGCTAGCCAAAAATAGTGAGACCCTATTTAAAAAAAAAAAAAAAAAAAAAAAAGCCAAAGACTTCTAGTTAAGTGAAGATGAAAACAGGGCCTGGAGAGATGGCTCAGTGGTTAAAAGCATTGGTGACCTTTCAGAGGACTCAGGTTCAATTCCCACCACCCACATGGTGGCTCACAATAACCTGTAGTGTCAATTACAAGGAACCCAATGCCCTCTTCAAAGATCCTCAGACACCAGGTATGCACATGGTACACAGAGGCGTTCATACAGGTAAAACACTCATACACGTAATTTCTAAAAGGAAATTAATAATAACAAAACTAGGGGTTGGGGATTCAGCTCAGCGGTGGAGCGCTTGCCTAGCGAGCGCAAGGCCCTGGGTTCGGTCCCCAGCTCCGAAAAAAAAAAATAATAACAAAACTATACAAAATATTTAAATAGGCAATTCACTAAAGGGGGTGTCCAAAATTTGCCAATAAACTTCTGAAAGGGAGTTTACTTCATTAACTCACCATAAATTAAACCTATAGTTATTAATACCATTAAACACCTAAGGGGGGGAAAAAACTCAAAAACCCTAAATATACCATCCAGGTGGTACAAATACATACAAAATACACGATCAAGTGTCCATGTCACCATTATCCATAATAGTCCCCAACCTAGAAGGATCCATTCTATTTCTCAAAAATAGATTGTCCATTGATAGAGTAACAGACCAAAACAAAGATGGGCAGAGTGTAGCTTCACCACCTTCAGAAGAGAGTCTAAAAACAAAACGTGGCTTAAAAGAATGCATTTGCTCAAAGGTGGAACATCATTGTTTACAATATTAAAAAAGTAACTTACAACTCAGAATGAGACCAAATTACAAGTACCAGAATAAAAGATATTTTTGAACATGTAAACATGAAAAAAATTAGCATTTGTATGCTCTTTCCTGAAGTCTACTTCAGAGTGTGTTCCCAGGAAAGGCAGATACAGATTTAAGAAACAAGGTCTAAAACACAGCAAAGTCCGTATAAGACAGAGTACGATGCCCTGAATTCGATGAAGGGAAGTTTCAAGAACCCAGCAAAGAGGAGGTTGGAAAACTTACCGAGCCAAGCAAAGCACCCAGTTGTAGAACTGCGGTTGACTATGCGTATAGAGAGAGCAGAGCACATGTCAAAGAACACGGTTTCTGCCAGGGAAAGACCAGAAGGCTCCACGTGGTATGCACGTCTTTATGCGGTATCCTCACTGAATATAAAATGCACCACATGCCTGTGTCTGAGCACTTGGTCCCGGGCCAGCTGTACTCTCTGGAAGATGATGGAGCCTTTGGGACTTTGACCTACATAGCACAAGTGGAGGCTGGGGACAGCTCTGGAAGGTAACACCAGGGTTGGTTCCAGCCAGAGCAATCTGCATGCAGTCCTGTGCTCCCTCCCATCATGGACTCCTCCCTCTGCCAAGCCATCCTCTCCATGGAGTACTACACTCCTAAAGTCTCCCTCCAGCTGCTTCCCAGTGACCAACATGTACAGTGAACAGCAGATACAGTGTCATTCCAGAAGTTAGAGGTAGGAGGAGAGAGGAATGACCATGGAAATAAGCTGATGTCTATAAGGAAGGAGACTTCCTAGAGTCTAACTTCAGTAGTGAGCACATGGCTACAAACATCTGTCAAGCCCCATAGAACCAAACACTGAAAATGTTTCTCAATGATAGAACACATGTTTAGCACATGCGAGGCCTCAGTTTCATCTCCAGCATGAACAGAAGGAAAGTGAATTTTACTATGTATGCATCTGTACATCAGTTAAAGACAACAAAGGACTACTTTTAATATCAAGGAAAAATATACTAAGGCAGTAACTGTTAGACATACATGGCTCTACATAAACAGTAATTACATCAACAGCAGAATGTAACTACTTGATACCAACATCCAGAACTGATATACTGGGAGAATGGTAGAGACAAGTGACATACAGATGCTCATCTTTTCCACGAGGAGGAAAATACATATCATCACATTGGAAAGTCAAGAAACAGCTTCAGAAACAAGTTAGTTAGAAACCCTGGCTCTCTGGCTTCTTGGGTCCGTCTCCTACATGGTCACAGCTACACTATGGACAATGGCTGCCTTGGGAGAAGTGAAGTGGAGTGCAGAGTGTGTGGGGCTGGGCATTGCTGTGGTCTGTGATAGCCTCATGATTCCCAGAGAGCCCAACACTCGACTTCAGAAGGAACTTTACTACCAAACATTGCTTACTAGATATTTAAAGTACAACAGGCACAGTAGCCTGTGGCTATAATTAATCCAAGCACTTTGGAGGCCGAGGTAGGAGGTGTGCCATTAATTAGAGGCTATCTGAGGCCAGCTGGGCTACACAGAGAGATCTGTCTCAGAAATATAATCAATAAAAATAATTACTTCCACTTTGTCTCCTTTGCGAGTAGCCGAGCCTGTGATGAGAGAGCCACCATTCAGGCATCGTCACAGCTGAGTTACTGGCAGGTGTCATAGGGGGTTTTTCTCTTCAAGCACTTGTGGTTGACAGTTTACAGGAGTGATAACCTCTTACATCATGTTCCCTAAGCTGTCAGCCTGTTTAGTCAACGTGACATCTCCAGACACTCACAACCTTCACTGACTGTCTTTACTGCCTTCCTTTTGAAATAGAAGCAGATTTCTGTGAAAGCAAATATGTATCTTCTTTGTTTAATCCTAGGCATAAGGTAGCTATAATCTCAGAATAGCAAAGTACAGGCACACAGACATTTCAAAGGATTATCAATAAGACTAAATATAGTGTTCGGGTAGTCTAAAAACAAACATTCACCATTAACACTTGCATCCTATGCAATGGTGTTTGTGTGGTTTCAACACAGATAGGAGTGTATCTTAGGGTTTGTGAAATTAACAGTATTTATACATTTCTGGGACTTTAGTCATCCAGGAGGGTCTTCCTTTCTTCCTCTCTTTTTCCCTCTCAGAAGGGGTGTAGCTTTTGAGTCAGGATCTCTCTATGTAATCCTGGCTGGCCTAGAACTCACTCACTATGTAGACCAACTTGGCCTTTGAGTAATCAATACTTCTCCTGCCTCTGCTTCCCAGATGCTGGAGTTAGCAGCTGTAGGCACCAGCTGACAAGTGTCATATGGGAAAACCTGTTTTCCAAGGTGTCCTCAGTCTCAAGCTGCCCTTACCAGGAAAGAAAAGTTTTTTACTTAAGTCACTATGTTTCAAACCCTAGTTAAAGACTAAAACAAACAGTAGCTACAGAAGAAAAAAAAAATTAAAGAGGGGAGGGGGTTGTGGGAGAGTATTTGCCTAGCATGTACCAGGACCCAAATTTGATTCCAAGCAACACAATGGAGGGAGGATGGGAAGGAAGGGAGAGAGGGTCTAAAGAAAAAAAGTAGAAAGTAAAGACCGGTAAATCTAGAGTGATCATAAAGGATGCAATAGCAGCACTTGGGGAGCAGAAGGGATCCCATAACCAAGCTACAGACTATCTGAGGATGGTGGCCAAGGGATGTACAGGGGCACCATCCTAGAGCACAGTTTATCCAGTCTATCTTCCCCTCAACTCCACTGGCCTTGCAGAAATCATGTATCCCCGTCATACAGGAAGTAGATTTGACTCCACAGCAATGGGTAGCAGCTGGGAGCTTCAAGCATAGCACTTAAAAGACCCGATTTGCTTTGAGCATCGAACGCACAGGTGAATATGAAGGCCTCAATAAGCTGCAAAGTATCCTGGCATATTATTACCTTGACAGAGTCAAAGAAAGGTCGGGAAGGGAAGGCAAATAAACACCCAAGCAGGACTAGTCCACTCTAAATCCTGTGACCTACAGTCTTATCCTAGGCCGCCCTGGTGTCCCACTTACAGAGAAGGGAAAGATGGAGGGAACGTGGGAGCTGGTGAAAGAGGAACCCAGATTCTGTTCTCTACATATTAAGTTTGAGTTGCCCACTAGTTATTCACATGGACATGCAGAGCAGGTGACTGGAAATACCCACTCGTGTGGGGCTAAAGAGAGTCAGAAGTGGAAATAAACACTTCATCAGAATAGAGCATTCGTTAATAACCATCAGAATAGAGCATTCGTTAATAAACGACAACCTTTCTGCACACACGTTATACTTCAGCTACCATTTTCAGTGTTTGCTCCTAAAAACTCCATACTCTTAAGAGGTTAGGTCCTATGATGATCCTTATTTTACAGATAAAGAAAGAGATATTAAATAACTTTCCCAAAGACAATAAAGCAAGTATGTACCAGGTCAGGCTTCAAATCACAGGTGACCTGACTCTGGTACTCTTAAAGGATTACTGGAGAGTGACTACAGACAGACACAGACTGAGGATACAATATTCTAACTCAAATAGTTTTCCTAAAACCTTCCTATCAAGGGCTTGGCATGGTTTGAGTCTCTGCAGATACAAAGAAAAATAAGACACTCTCAAAGACTGCTAGCTAAGAGTAACTATCAAATAACCAGTATTTGGCACACTGGCTAACCTTTCTAGACCTATAGTCTCACCTGACACTCATTACTACCATTTTAGAAATAATGAAACTGAAATTTGAAGAGACTGATTTAGCTTAGAGGCACTGGCTAAAAAGGCTGGAACTAGGATTCAATTCAGGCCCATTTTACTGCAAAATCCAGTCTTTCCCAAGGAAAGTCTACCATATGGTATTACTCAGATAAACCTTCAGGGCATTAGTCGTACTTACAGCAAGACAAAGGAGAAGGGTGGGTATCTGGGGAGGGGCCTGAAGAGTTGCTCAGTGGATAGATACGGTTTCAGGTTTATAAACTGAGAAAGTTCTAGAGACCTGGTATGCATCAGTATGAGACTAGTAAACACTACTGATCCTATAGTTTCAAACAGTTGTGATGATCAGCTATTATATGTATTTTTTATTTAAAAGATGTCCTTAGGTAGGTGGTGCTCTTGTTACTGCCCAGCCTGCTGCCCCTCACAGTGCACCTAATAAATTTGTTTTCTTCCCAACTCCACCGCCCCCTCCAAAGTTTTTTAAAAACTTGGCACTTTCCTGTCTGCCATATGCCATAACCAATATGCGTACTGTGCTATGAAAATATGGGTGAGCAAATAATTTATTCTGCGTATCGGGAGAGAGAGAGAATAAAAAAAAAAACACTGAAGAACTCTGCTGAGAAAGACAACCATGAGATGTGAAGGTCTCCACTTCGTTATCACTAGAATTTGGGAGACAGGAGTTCTAATCCAATCTCTGAAATAGCTCTCACACCTTTACAAAACTACCAAAGAAATATGCAATCACAGACTAAGAAGGTAAGCAAACTTTAGGGATTTACAGAGTAATAATGGGGGCCACGATGAACAGCCAAAGGCTCCAAGAATATTTTAGTAACCTTCTAATCCAGTTCCCTAGCATTCCAGCACTGGAGGCAAATCGTTCTCCAAAGTTGCCTCACTCAGCATGTTAAAGAACTTCCATGGCTCACAGCTCTTAGTGATCATCTGCAGGGAAGTTAGGAATCACTGCCTAACCTTGGTAAGCCTCGGTTTCCTCGTCTGTGTTAAGAGATGGATTCAACATATAGCTCAGACTATTGAAGATTGCTGGGTGTGGTAGAATACCTGTAATCCCTGCACTAAGAGGGCAGAGGCAGAACGACTGTCACAAGTTCAAGGCCAGCCTCATCTAATCAAGGCCAGTCATATACCTACATAGTGAGAGCCTGTCTCAAAAGTAAACTCAATTTCAAAAAAAGCCAACACCCTGCACACCGACTAATCTTTAAAGGATAGTGAGTCCCCTTTCTGCCTGTCCTGACATACTACTCGACTCAGTGAGGTATTTTGGCTTCAAGGACAGAGTAAGTATTTCTCACATCTTCTAAGGCAGATGCAGAGGAATACAATGAAGAAAAGACTGCTCATCTACAGTTTCTATAGAAAAATATGGCTACCCCAAAGTGCCTCTTCATCTGTGACCCTACACAAATACAGACCATCTCACCTTTATCTCTTCAGTTCATTGGGTAATAGTCAAACGGATCGAAATTAACTTTAAATATGTAGTGGTATGTTAAGAAAAATCTCATACCTATTCCCTCATCTGCTCACCTAATTCCTGTCCCTCTCCCATCAATACTGTTTGGTCCTTTATATATTCCTCAAAACGATATACAAAGCTATCTTGAAATTAAGCTAATGTTTTCTGGGTCCACCTGGGAGAACGAAGAAAAAGTGAAAGAAGTCATCTATCCTGCTTTATTCTAAGGTTGTGTCCTATACCCCTCAACAGACATACATACACCCCAACACCACATGTATAGGACATCAATTGGTGTAAAGATGAGCTAGGCATTAAATATAGCAATAACTGATGACCCTTCAGCCCTTACATGCACCTGAAATACCCTAACACTTGACACGACTATCTCCTCTGAATTTAACAATAACCTTAAAGGGTGAATCAGAGAAGGAAACTACGGCCCTGAAAAGGTAACTTGTCGAAGCAAGAAAGAGAACAGGGCTTTGAACTAAAGTTCTTCCCCCAAAGCATGTATCCCTACGTTAGTAAAACAGTCTTCTGCACCCGTTGGAGCTCAGCCTAATGTGGGAGAAAGGCGTGAAAAGGGCAGACAACAAAGAAATATGCAATTACAGGCTAAGAAAATAGTGCAACAGAAAAGGAATTGGGTGATCTGATAGAATAACAACGGGGGCCTACTTTAGAAAAGGAGGAGGAACGTTGAGGCCTCTGAGAAGATGACATTTATGATAGGCTTGGGAACCGTTTGGGGGGGCGGGGGTGCTGCAGTGAAGAGGACCCCGACCTGCTTACAAGGGGCAAACACGAGACCAGTAGAAGATGAAGCCAACTCGCCAAGGTCCTCCAGACACGCAGACGTGGCGCAGGGAAATGAGGATCTAGAAACTCGGCCCAGGGCTTATTATACGCGCCATCAATACCCCAGGCAGTCCGATCCCACTCGGCCCAGACCCGCAGGCCTCCGAGCTGGCCGCTGCCCCTCGTCCCACTGTGGCTGACAGCGTCCGGACGGCACACAGGACAGCGCCGCGGCCAGCCAAGGGGGATCTGGCCGGTCCCGCAGCGGCCTGGAAAGGCCTCTTCCCCGGCCCCTGGCCAGCTCCAGCCTGGCCCGCCCCGCCCCGCCCCTCCGGGCCGGCCTCGTACCTGCACCGCTCGGACCAGGCCTCGGCCGGTGAGCTGGCCCTGCCGCAGCTGCAGCAGGATGTTACCCGGTCGCGGCCGACCTCCCCAGCCGCCCCACGCCGCCGCGGTAGCGGCCGACCGCCTCCCCCGGCTGGCCCCAGCTCCAGCCGCTGCGGGCGCTGCCGCCATGTCTCCTCGTCCGACAAACAGGAAGCAAGCGGTCCCGAAGCCGCGTCGATTTCTACGGGGCGGCGGAGGACTCTATATCGCCCCCAGTGGACTGACGCGGAGGTGCAAGCCGCGTGGCAAGGGCTGTACGTGCCCCAAGGCCTTATGGGAATTGTAGTCTTTGCGGAGGGTGGGCAGGTAGCGGAGATGCTGCTCTTCCTGGACCACCCACTTATTTTTCTCCCACGTCCCACTTCCAGCATTTCTACGAGGTTGCTCCAAGTGGATGACCGGTCAGTCGCTGCGTGCACAAGGTCTCAAATTTTTCGTCTAGTGGGAAATGATGCAGCCCAGTGGCCAGGGAAGGATTCTAGGCCCTAGGCCAGAGTTGACACTTGACAGATGTCCTCTTCCGTTTACAACTGACTTTAGCCAAGTCACTGCACTTTACCCCTAGCCCTTAGTCCATTCAATATTTAGGCCCTGGGAGCCGGATCAGTCAACTAATATTTTATTAGAATTAACAAATATGTTTTATGTAAATGATACATAAAGGACCATCAATGTGCTATGGCTTATTCGAAGAAAATGGCAAAAAAAATTTTTCATTTACAGATGTCAATAGTTTCTAAAGGCACCAGCTGTACTCCTCACACTGAATAGACAGGTGAGGTGGAGGGTGAGGTGACAAGTAGAAACGCAGAGGACCCTGTTAGGGAATGAGGATTTCAGGGGACCACAGCAAATCCACACAAATAAAAGCAATTGTCTATGTCGTTCAATGACAGCCATGATGTTCAATGGAATAACGCAAGGAGACAGGATTGGCAAACTGATCCCCTATGAAGTAGAACATTGCCCTAATTTTCCCCACAAGTAAACTGAATTCACATGCTTGGACAAACCTCTGTAGCAGGGTTGTGCAGTCTCTCTCTCTCTCTCTCTCTCTCTCTCTCTCTCTCTCTCTCTCTCTCTCTCTCCACTTTCTCTTCTAGGAGGTAATCTTGTAACAGAATGAGAAGAGTTGAGTGTGTCAAATTAGGATGCCTTGAAGTTTGCTACTTGTAACTAAGGTGGATACAATTTGTTGCCCAAACCAGAAGTCTTTAAAGAGTGGAATGATGTAGTAATTGCAGCGGAACAACAGTTTATGAGCACTGCCAAGGCCAACTAGACTGCGGTTGTCATCTTCATGCTCACTTACAAGGTGTGGCTCCCTCCCACCTCCAGCAGATCACTGCCAGGTTGCCTAGTTTAAAGCAAATAAAATAGGATCTGGAGAGCTAAGTCAGTGCGTAGAGGCACCGGCTGCCAAGACTGTCGGAGACCTAAGTTGTTGGGTCCCCTGAACCCATATAGGTGGAAGGAGAGAAATGATTCCTCCAAATCAAATAATTGCCCTCTAATCAATCAATCAATCAATCAATCAATCAATCACTCTTTTACACACACACACACACACACACACACTTTGAATGTAATTTTAAAGTTAAGAAAAATTTTTATTGAAGGAGCAAGAAGAGGGAGGAGGGTTTGGAGGGAATCAAATGATACAATTGTACAATAATCTCAAAAGTAAAAGAAATAATTTTTTAAAAAAGGAAAAACTTTATAAAATAAAAGCCATAAAACTGCATTTTTAAGTGAAATTGTCCCATCATGAAATCTGTATGAGCCAAATAAAACCCTGTGTGTTTGTGATTGTTGGAGGAGAATCAGAAACAGGAGGATTATCCTGTGGTAGATTTTTTTTCAAGTCAATGGAGAAAAAAAACCCAACAATATAGGTCTTTAACTTTACAGTTAAATCTAAAATTCATCTTAGAAAGATAAATGTAACAAAATCAAAGTGTAGTTTTTTTTTTTTTTTGGTTCTTTTTTTTCGGAGCTGGGGACCAAACCCAGGGCCTTGCACTTCCTAAGCAAGCGCTCTACCACTGAGCTAAATCCCCAACCCCGCAAAGTGTAGTTTTAAAACTGGGTTTAGGGACAGTGGTACACCAGCATAGATTCACACACACACACACACACACACACACACACACACACACACACACACACACACAAAATCCAAAATAGATGGGTTTTGAAATATAAGTTATATGTCCGCAAAGCTGTTAAAAGTTCAAAGTATTAAATGGTAGCAATGAATCAAGAAATCCTGCTATGATTTGGGGTAAGACATAAAGTCCAGAACCATGAAGAGAAGATTAATAAAACTGACCTAAACATCCAGATGACATCCTAAACAAGACAGCATGACAACCATAGAAAGCACATGGCATTCTGGGAAAGAGTTCATTTAGAATGTATGGAGAACTTTCTGTCCGGTTGGCCTCCAGTTCCTCACCCCAGGTGGCTGTCTGAGTGGCTAGTTTCGCATCCCCTTCTTTCTGATCAGACTAACTACTTTCTTGAGCACAGAAATAAAGCTTCGTCTCCTATGTTCCCGATCCCTGTGTGCTCTACTTGGCATATAATCCTTACTCTGAGCACCTCTACCGTTAGTGCAGTCTGTTCAGGGCTGTGCCACACCCATCTCTACTACCTAGAACAGTACCTGGAGTAAAGTCAGGAATAAAATTGGTGTTGATCTGATCAATGGATCACTGAAGAAATACAGCCACTCCTATACAAGCCAAACCACACAATGGAAAGAGGAGTTTGGAGGGCGTAGCTGGTGAGATGACCCAGGGGGTAAAAGCACTTGCTGTCAGGTCTGAAGACCTGAGTTTCATTTCTGGAACCCAAATGGTAGAAGCAGAGAACCCATTCCTGAATGTTAACCTCTGACCTCCACACAAGTGCCATGACATTCCTCCCTATGAATGTGTGCGCACACACACACACACACACACACACACACACACACACACACACACACACACACGGAGGAGGGAGAGAAAGAAAATAAATAAATGTTAAAAAATAGATAAACAGGAATAGGCAATTCATAGGAAAAAGATGTCAAATAAATGTGGGGGAAAGTCTTCTTAGTTAGAATAGAATGCTGGAGATGAGAGGGTTAACCTCGATGCCTTTCCAGAAAGCAATTTTTCACCAATATGTAACGTGGACTTCTTTTGACTCAATAAAGCCACTCCTTTAGCATTACAGTGAATTATCATTCTAGTTAGTGTAATTCTAGAAGACATAGCCAGAGTAATTAGTCAAGAGAAATAAAGCAGCCAAGTTGGAAACAAAAGCACACATAAGAGGCTGAGCAAATAGGGCTGGAGAGTGACAGCTAAGCCGTTAAAAGTGCATACTGCTCTTGCCCAGAACCTGAGTTCTGTTCCCAGCACCTACACTAGGAGGCTCACTCCAGCTCCAGGGGGACCTGATGCCCTCTTCTGGACTCACCAGCATCTGCAATCACATGAGCATACCCTGAACACATAAATACACTTAAAAATAATAAAAATAGGTCTTCTTTTTTAAAGCCTTCACCCTTCACCTTGAATTCAGTCTTTAAGAATGCCATAATATTAGGAGGCAAGGAGAAAGGTTTCCAGAAACCTGTGTGAAGGCCAAGTGCCATTCACCTGTTTCCTGTCAGCCTCTCCCAACTGCTTCTCACCACTAGAGGGAGCAGCATTCTTCTGCCAAGGGGCCTGTTGGTGTGGATTCGGGTCAACAATGAAAAAAACAAAACAAAACAAAATGGAAACTCTCAGCTTGACTGATTTTTTTGCAGTAAGCCTAGTGGTGTCACCGCATATGATGCTGCTATTCCTAGAATATTACCTTCCTTAAATTAACTACCACGATCATCTCAATTACACATACAGATTTTTCTAGGGCAATCTTTTTCAAAGAGTAATTTTTCTTTTAATCATGGGGAAGTCATAATCAGAGAAAAATCACATTATTATATTCAGACCATAATAATAACTGCCCATGTAAACTGTGCACCATCTTCTGGTATCATTTTGGACACTGTTTTTCACGCTCGATGATTAGAATAACTGAAGGGGAAGGGGGAGGACCTAGTCTTTACTTTCACCAGTAGGTTCTGGCTGTTGAGCTCTGGTAGCAAGCACCTCTACCCATGGAGACGGCTCACTGGCTCAGTGACTTGTTGACTTGAACATTTTCTATCACTGTCACAGAGACTAGGGATGCTATGCTAAGAAAACAAAAGCCCCTGCTCTCACAGGACTTGTACTAGGTCTAAGACCCTCCCTTTCTTGGGCACTTACCATTGGTCGAGCACTTTACTAGTATGTCTTCTCACTTTCTCTCCTCAGAATTTTTGGGAAAAAAATTTCAAATCTACAGAGAGGTTGAAAAATTATATTCCGAGCACCACGTATCCTTGCTTACACTCTCCTATTATTAACATTATGTTTAAAAAAACATTGTTTTATTTCCCTCATATATGTCTCTGTGTGTGTGTGTGTGTGTGTGTTCTATTCGTATATCATCCTATGTCAATATAGAGATATATAATATATGTATCTTCATATATTCGCATAGGTAAATATTTATGGAAGTTCGTCTTGCTAAACCTCTGTTTTTCCTGTGGATGTACGTAAGTCTGGGCATACGTGGGCCAAGGTTTACGTGTGAAGGTCAGGGGATAACTTGGTGTTCTTCTACCGAGTGAATCCAGGAGATTGAGCTCAGGTCATTAGACTCGGCAGCAGGCTCCTTTACCCACTGAGCCGTCTTGCTGACCCAAATCATTTATTTATTTTTTGCCAAGTCATTTTAAAAAATTAAAGATACTGTGAGATTTCACCTCAAATTTGTGTTTTTCTTTTCATAGTAAACACATGCTCCAATAAACATGAAAATATCATATTATCATATCCAAGAAATTAATGTGGGTTACATCTATAATTCCAGGATTCAAGAAGCTAAGCCAGAGCTACACAGTGAAATTCATTTTTAAAAAAACTACTGGGGCTAGAGAGATTGCTCAGCGGTTAGGAACACTGATTGTTCTTCCAGAGGTCCTGGATTCAATTCCCAGCAACCACATGGTGGCTCACAACCATCTGTAAAGTGATCAGATGCCTTCTTCTGGTGTGTCTGAAGACAGCTACAATGTATTTATATGCATAAAATAAATAATTATTGGAAAAAATCTACCCTAGTGAAGGTGATGCTGGAGACACTAGACTGGGTATCGAGTAAAAGTCTGAGCTCACTTCTGGGTTCTGAAAACCCACCAATCACTGAACTTGAAAACCCACCAATCCCTGGGTTCCTCCCAAGCTCGGGACTTGAATCCCACCAATCCTTGCGCGTGCGCACACACACACACACACACACACACACACACACACACACACACACACAGGAAACTATATAAAGCTTGCCTTAACACAGTTCCCTGCTGCTTCTTGCCAGCCTAAACAGAGGAAGCCACCTTCTCATGTCTTTCCCAATAAATCTCTCACATGAAGCTTGCTGTGAAAAGTGACTTGTGGTTCCTTGGTCTTGACTGCCAAGATACATTTCCCTTCAAAGCCTGCAACACTTCCACTGGGGACACTTTTCCCCCTGTGACACTTCTATTAGGGATACCTTTCCGCTCCGAGCTGTAACCCTTACACTAGGACTGTGTTTGATGAAAGGTTAATGACCTAAAAGCCTTAGGTGGACTGGGAAACTCCAGACAAGAAAATTGGCTCAACTGATAGACCGTTAGGAGCTTCTGATAAGGAGACTCACATACCAAAACCCGGTGGGATCTAGCATTTTGAGACCACAGGGGACTGATCTTCGATCTCCCAAAACCCTATAAAGTCTTCAAGGCCCCTGCTCCATGTGCACAGTTCCCACTCCACGGGGCAGGGCAGCTCTGATTCGAGGACAATCCGCTTCTGCCAGTCACTTTTTATTTCAGGTCCCCTCCATCAATCCCATCTACCATTTGAGATGTACGGATCTGGTGGCTTATTATGAAAATGCCCTCTCCCTTTTCCAACTTTCACTTCAGTTTCATACACATCTATAAAGATGTTTAGTTCACCCTCTGTTCCTCCTCATCCCCCTGGTGAAACCTGCATCTTCCCCGGAAGTCTTCCTCCAATTTCCACGTCTTCTTTTTCCTGGTGACCCACTGAGGTTAATTAGAGCTGCTCCCCAAAGTGTGCATGGGAGGTTATTTACTGGCACATGGGTAATAAATATGTCAGTAACTACACCATGGGATACAAAAGGCCCTTTGTGTCTGGCTTGTAGACAGCATGGATTTCGAGATGTATCTAGATTGTAGCATTTGTCAGGCTCCCATTTCATCTGGGGGTTAAATCAGCAGTACCGACCGACCCTATTGCTTGGGGCCTTTGCCATCTCTGCCTCATCCCGCCCGCCATCTTTGTTGCTTCTTTCTTCATGAAAGCTGGCAAGCGAACCTATAACATGGGAAAGTTTCAAGACAACCCAACTTCTTCAACCAATGGCAATTGTGAGAAGTTTTTATTTTTCTATCATAGATGAATAGCCTGACCCTCCCCCTTTGCTCTGATTGAGCCATGTCAGATTGTGAAGTTGAATTCTTACCAATGGGATAAGACACAGTCACTACCTATGCTAGAGAAAAAAGATGGGAGGTCGTCTTGGCCAGCGTACTCCCTAACCCTGTTAGGGTTCTGGTGTGCCCTTTTGGCAAAAAGAAACTGGCAAGTTACTTTTGTCTTGTGTGTTCCTATGTGGGAGCTGGAGAGATGGCTCAGTGGTTAAGAGAACTGACGGCTCTTGCAGATGGACCTAAATTCGATCCCCAGAACCCACATGGTGGCTGGCAACCTCTGCAATTCCAATCCTCAGGAATGCCATGCCCTATTCTAGACGCCATGCACGTATGTGATACACAG